>NC_057796.1:430562792-430584006 GCF_018294505.1 Triticum aestivum | reverse complement strand
GGTCCGGCTCCGGCGACCCCCTTTCCTCCCTGTCCCCTCGATCCTCTTCATATAATTTTTTCATATAATTTTTTTTCATATAATTTTTTTTCATATGCATATGTTGATTATATGGATGGATGATGTATATGTTCATTATATGGATGGATGGATAATGTATGCTTTTTTTTCATATAATTTTTTTAGGCAGATTTTTAGAATTTTTAGGCAGATTTTTAGAATTTTTTGTGTATGTATGTTATGTTTATATGTATGTATGTATGTATGTATGTTCATATGTATGTATGTTTATATGCAAAGCATATGCAAAGAAAATGTATGAATGGTCATATGCAAAGAAAAATGTATGTATGGTCATATGCAAAGAAAATGTATGTATGTATGTTCATATGAAAGAAAAATGTATGTATGTATGTTCATATGCATATGCAAAGAAAATGTATGTTCATATGCATATGCAAAGAAAATGTATGTTCATATATATAATGATATGTTCATGTATGAGTATATGTATGTATATATGTTCTCTGTGTATATATGCAAAAGATAGATTTTTAGAAAAGTTAGGATTTTTTCTGTTCATAGATTTTTTTGGTGATATTAATTATTGTAGAATATGCAAATGTTTGTATATTCATATGAACAATGCATTAGGCAAAACCTTTACTGTTTTTCGAAATTTTCTATTTGAACATTTTTTTATGAATGAGAGGAAAAAGGAGGAAGAAAGGAGAAGAAGAGGAGAGGAAGAAGAGGAGAAATAAATAAGAAGAGGAAAAAAGAAGAAAAAGAAGAGGAGAAGAAAAAATAGAAAAATTCTATTTTTTTTCTTCTTCTCTCCTCTATTCCTTTCTTCTTCTCCTCTTTTTTCTTCTTCTTTTTTTTCTTCGATCTTCTCCTCTATTCCTTTTCTTCTTCTCCTCCTTTTATTTCTTCTTCGTTTTCTTATGTTTTATCGGGTCTGTCGTCGTCGATATACCCCTCTCCCGCTAACTTCAACACGAGGGGGGGTTGATATACCCCCTCCCCGATAATATTATTTTCCCATGTACGTATGTCGTCGTTGTCGATATAACCCCCTCCCGATAACTTCAACACGTGGGGGGGGGGTCGATATACCCCCTCCCCGATAACATTATTTTCCCATATATGTATGTCGTCGTTGTCGATATATATAACTCCCTCCCAAATAACTTCGACATGATGGACGGTCGATATTTATACCCCCTCTCGACCGTGATAACTTATACCACGGGAGCACCCCCGGCCCTCTCGCTCGACCAAAACTCTCGAGGACACCCAAACCCTAGAAAAAAACGATGTCGGTCTCCTACCCCCTCCCGCCGCGCCCCTACCCTTGAAGCGTTGCCGAGGCCACCCCAAACCCGGAATAAGCTAGGTCTACGTTTGCACTAATATATCCACCTGCTGTCATGTTTGTGTAATAATTGCCATGTTGTAATATTTGCAGAAACAATGGAGCACGGACGAGACGAGCAAACAGAAGATGTGTTGGGGGACATAATATTAGCCGGAGGTGATATCTTGTCGTATCTTAACGACAATGATGGTCTGGAAGAACAGGGTGAAGAAGCAGGCTACGGTGATCGTAGAGTGGAGGAGGAAAGACATGATTATGATGGCTCCGGTGACCCAATGCTGGTGCAAGAAGGAGCCCGTGGTGACGGCTCCGGTGACCAAACAGAGTCCAGCCAGGTAAATATATTAGTTAAGCCTGTGCCGACTAGCTAATTGATGCATTCATTGTTTTGGTATGTACACATATTAATTAACACTTGTCTTTCTTCTTTTTCTAGCCCTCCGGATCGAGCACAACTGCGGTAAACGAGGCCTGAAGAGAAAGTTGCGCTCGGAAGAAAGGTTTGAGATCACAGCAATTGCGCGCGACGGCCAACCGATTGAACCCATCCGGACAAAGGATGCATTTGCTGCTCAGTGCGGGGTTCTAGTTAGGGACAAGATCCCGATCAGCATCCACCAATGGTATAAGCCTAAGAAGGAAGACCCTGAGGTGTCTTATGTCAATGATATGCAGAAAGATGATCTTTGGACTGAGCTGAAGGAAAATTTCACACTACCGCTAGAGGAGGATCCGGAGAAGCCAGTTAAAGAGCAATTAATCAAGTCTCATGCTCTTAAGAAGATGGAAGACCTATTCAGGAGGTGGAAGAATGAGCTGGAAACGTTTGTCGATAAAGAAGAGACACCAGAATTCATCGGCCGGTATGAGAAGATCAGAGATCACTGGCCCGCATTTGTGGCCCACAAGACATCGGAAAAGAGTAAGAAGATGTCAGCGACAAACAAGAAGAATGATGCGAAGAAGATGAAGGAAATATGCCCTAGAGGCAATAATAAAGTTATTATTTATTTCCTTATATCATGATAAATGTTTATTATTCATGCTAGAATTGTATTAACCGGAAACATAATACATGTGTGAATACATAGACAAACAGAGTGTCACTAGTATGCCTCTACTTGACTAGCTCGTTGATCAAAGATGGTTATGTTTCCTAGCCATAGACATGAGTTGTCATTTGATTAACGGGATCACATCATTAGGAGAATGATGTGATTGACTTGACCCATTCCGTTAGCTTAGCACTCGATCGTTTAGTATGTTGCTATTGCTTTCTTCATGACTTATACATGTTCCTATGACTATGAGATTATGCAACTCCCGTTTACCGGAGGAACACTTTGTGTGCTACCAAACGTCACAACGTAACTGGGTGATTATAAAGGTGCTCTATAGGTGTCTCCAAAGGTACTTGTTGGGTTGGTGTATTTCGAGATTAGGATTTGTCACTCCCATTGTCGGAGAGGTATCTCTGGGCCCACTCAGCAATACACATCACTATAAGCCTTGCAAGCATTGTGACTAATGAGTTAGTAGCGGGATGATGTATTACGGAACGAGTAAAGAGACTTGCCGGTAACGAGATTGAACTAGGTATCGAGATACCGACGATCGAATCTCGGGCAAGTAACATACCGATGACAAAAGGGAACAACGTATGTTGTTATGCGCTCTGACCGATAAAGATCTTCGTAAAATATGTGGGAACCAATATGAGCATCCAGGTTCCGCTATTGGTTATTGACCGGAGAGGTGTCTCGGTCATGTCTACATAGTTTTCGAACCCGTAGGGTCCGCACGCTTAACGTTACGATGACAGTTATATTATGAGTTTATATGTTTTGATGTACCGAAGGTTGTTCAGAGTCCCGGATGTGATCACGGACATGACGAGGAGTCTCGAAATGGTCGAGACATAAAGATTGATATATTGGAAGCCTATGTTTGGACATCGGAAGTGTTCCGGGTGAAATCGGGATTTTTCCGGAGTACCGGGAGGTTACCGGAACCCCCCGGTAACTTAATGGGCCTTAGTGGGCCTAGGTGGAAGAGAGGAGAGGAGGCCAGGGCAGGGCCGCACGCCCCTCCCCCCAATCCGAATAGGACAAGGAGAGGGGGGCGGAGCCCCCCTTTCCTTCCTCCCCTCCACCTCTTCCCCCCTCTCTCTCCTAGTCCAACATGGAAAAGGGGGGAGTCCTACTCCCGGTAGGAGTAGGACTCCTCCTGGCGCGCCTCTCCCCTTGGCCGGCCGAACCCCCTTGCTCCTTTATATACGGGGGCAGGGGGCACCTCTAAACACACAATTGATCATTGATCTCTTAGCCGTGTGCGGTGCCCCCCTCCACCATATTACACCTCGATAATATCGTAGCAGTGCTTAGGCGAAGCCCTGCGTCGGTAGAACATCAACATTGTCACCACACCGTCGTGCTGACGAAACTCTCCCTCAACACTCGGCTGGATCGGAGTTCGAGGGACGTCATCGAGCTGAACGTGTGCTGAACTCGGAGGTGCCGTGCGTTCGGTACTTGATCGGTCGGATCATGAAGACGTACGACTACATCAACCGCGTTGTGTTAACGCTTCCGCTTTCGGTCTACGAGGGTACGTGGACAACACTCTCCCCTCTCGTTGCTATGCATCACCATGATCTTGCGTGTGCATAGAATTTTTTTGAAATTACTACGTTCCCCAACAGTGGCATCCGAGCCAGATTTTATGCGTTGATGTTATATGCACGAGTAGAACACAAGTGAGTTGTGGGCGATATAAGTCATACTGCTTACTAGCATGTCATATTTTGGTTCAGCGGTATTGTGAGATGAAGCGGCCCGGACCGACATTACGCGTACGCTTACGCGAGACTGGTTTCACCATTGCGAGCACTCGTTGCTTAAAGGTGACTGGCGGGTGTCTGTCTCTCTCACTTTAGTTGAACCGAGTGTGGCTACGCCCGGTCCTTGCGAAGGTTAAAACAGCACCAACTTGACAAACTATCGTTGTGGTTTTGATGCGTAGGTAAGAACGGTTCTTGCCAAGGCCGTAGCAGCCACGTAAAACTTGCAACAACAAAGTAGAGGACGTCTAACTTGTTTTTGCAGGGCATGTTGTGATGTGATATGGTCAAGTCATGATGCTATATTTTATTGTATGAGATGATCATGTTTTGTAACCGAGTTATCGGCAACTGGCAGGAGCCATATGGTTGTCGCTTTATTGTATGCAATGCAATCGCCATGTAATTGTTTTACTTTATCACTAAGCGGTAGCGATAGTCGTAAAAGCAATAGTTGGCGAGACGACAACGATGATACGATGGAGATCAAGGTGTCGCGCCGGTGACGATGGTGATCATGACGGTGCTTCGGAGATGGAGATCACAAGCACAAGATGATGATGGCCATATCATATCACTTATATTGATTGCATGTGATGTTTATCTTTTATGCATCTTATCTTGCTTTGATTGACGGTAGCATTATAAGATGATCTCTCACTAAAATTTCAAGATAAAAGTGTTCTCCCTGAGTATGCACCGTTGCCAAAGTTCGTCGTGCCCAGACACCACGTGATGATCGGGGGTGATAAGCTCTACGTCCATCTACAACGGGTGCAAGCCAGTTTTGCACACGCAGAATACTCAGGTTAAACTTGACGAGCCTAGCATATGCAGATATGGCCTCGGAACACTGAGACCGAAAGGTCGAGCGTGAATCATATAGTAGATATGATCAACATAGTGATGTTCACCATTGAAAACTACTCCATTTCACGTGATGATCGGTTATGGTTTAGTTGATTTGGATCACGTAATCACTTAGATGATTAGAGGGATGTCTATCTAAGTGGGAGTTCTTAAGTAATATGATTAATAGAACTTAAATTTATCATGAACTTAGTACCTGATAGTATCTTGCTTGTCTATGTTAATTGTAGATAGATGGCCCGTGCTGTTGTTCCGTTGAATTTTAATGCGTTCCTTGAGAAAGCAAAGTTGAAAGATGATGGTAGCAATTACACGGACTGGGTCCGTAACTTGAGGATTATCCTCATTGCTGCACAGAAGAATTACGTCCTGGAAGCACCGCTGGGTGCCAGGCCTGCTGCAAGAGCAACACCAGAAGTTATAAACGTCTGGCAGAGCAAAGCTGATGACTACTCGATAGTTCAGTGTGCCATGCTTTACGGCTTAGAACTGGGTCTTCAACGACGTTTTGAACGTCATGGAGCATATGAGATGTTCCAGGAGTTGAAGTTAATATTTCAAGCAAATGCCCGGATTGAGAGATATGAAGTCTCCAATAAGTTCTACAGCTGCAAGATGGAAGGGGATAGTTCTGTCAGTGAGCATATACTCAAAATGTCTGGGTATAATAATCACTTGATTCAACTGGGAGTTAATCTTCCGGATGATAGCGTCATTGACAGAATTCTTCAATCACTGCCACCAAGCTACAAGAGCTTCGTGATGAACTATAACATGCAAGGGATGAATAAGACAATTCCCGAGCTCTTCGCAATGCTAAAGGCAGCGGAGGTAGAAATCAAAAAGGAGCATCAAGTGTTGATGGTCAATAAGACCACTAGTTTCAAGAAAAAGGGCAAAGGAAAGAAGAAGGGGAACTTCAAGAAGAACAGCAAGCAAGTTGCTGTTCAGGAGAAGAAACCCAAATCTGGACCTAAGCCTGAGACTGAGTGCTTCTACTGCAAGCAGACTGGTCACTGGAAGCGGAACTGCCCCAAGTATTTGGCGGATAAGAAGGATGGCAAGGTGAACAAAGGTATATGTGATATACTTGTTATTGATGTGTACCTTACCAGAGCTTGCAGTAGCACCTGGGTATTTGATACTGGTTCTGTTGCTAATATTTGCAACTCGAAACAGGGACTACGGATTAAGTGAACATTGGCCAAGGACGAGGTGACGATGCGCGTGGGAAACGGTTCCAAAGTCGATGTGATCGCCGTCGGCACGCTACCTCCACATCTACCTTCGGGATTAGTATTAGACCTAAATAATTGTTATTTGGTGCCAGCGTTGAGCATGAACATTATATCTGGATCTTGTTTGATGCGAAACGGTTATTCATTTAAATCAGAGAATAATGGTTGTTCTATTTATATGAATAATATCTTTTATGGTCATGCACCCTTGAAGAGTGGTCTATTTTTAATGAATCTCGGTAGTAGTGACACACATATTCATAATGTCGAAGCCAAAAGATGCAGAGTTGATAATGATAGTGCAACTTATTTGTGGCACTGCCGTTTAGGTCATATCGGTGTAAAGCGCATGAAGAAACTCCATAATGATGGACTTTTGGAATCACTTGATTATGAATCACTTGGTACTTGCGAACCGTGTCTCATGGGCAAGATGACTAAAACACCATTCTCGGGAACTATGGAGAGAGCAACTGATTTGTTGGAAATCATACATACAGATGTATGTGGTCCGATGAATATTGAGGCTCGTAGCGGATATCGTTATTTTCTCACCTTCACAGATGATTTGAGCAGATATGGGTATATCTACTTAATGAAACAGAAGTCTGAAACATTTGAAAAGTTCAAAGAATTTCAGAGCGAAGTTGAAAATCATCGTAACAAGAAAATAAAGTTTCTACGATCAGATCGTGGAGGAGAATATTTGAGTTACGAGTTTGGCCTACATTTGAAACAATGCGGAATAGTTTCGCAACTCACGCCACCCGGAACACCACAGCGTAATGGTGTGTCCGAACGTCGTAATCGTACTTTACTAGATATGGTGCGATCTATGATGTCTCTTACTGATTTACCGCTATCGTTTTGGGGTTATGGTTTAGAGTCGGCTGCATTCACTCTAAATAGGGCACCATCGAAATCCGTTGAGACGACGCCTTATGAACTATGGTTTGGCAAGAAACCAAAGTTGTCATTTCTTAAAGTTTGGGGTTGCGATGCTTATATGAAGAAACTTCAACCTGATAAGCTCGAACCTAAATCGGAGAAATGTGTATTCATAGGATACCCAAAGGAGACTGTTGGGTACACCTTTTATCACTGATCCGAAGGCAAGACATTCGTTGCTAAGAATGGATCCTTTCTAGAGAAGGAGTTTCTCTCGAAAGAAGTGAGTGGGAGAAAAGTAGAACTTGATGAGGTAACTGTACCTGCTCCCTTATTGGAAAGTAGATCATCACAGAAACCAGTTTCTGCGACACCTACACCAATTAGTGAGGAAGTTAATGATAATGATCATGAAACTTCAGATCAAGTTATTACTGAACCTCGTAGGTCAACCAGATTAAGATCCGCACCAGAGTGGTACGGTAATCCTGTTCTGGAGGTTATGTTACTAGACCATGACGAACCTACGAACTATGAAGAAGCGATGGTGAGCCCAGATTCCGCAAAATGGGTTGAGGCCATGAAATCCGAGATGGGATCCATGTATGAGAACACAGTATGGACTTTGGTTGACTTGCCCGATGATCGGCAAGCTATTGAAAATAAATGGATCTTCAAGAAGAAGACTGACGCTCACGGTAATGTTACTGTCTATAAAGCTCGACTTGTTGCGAAAGGTTTTCGACAAGTTCAAGGGATTGACTATGATGAGACCTTCTCACCCGTAGCCATGCTCAAGTCTGTCCGAATCATGTTAGCAATTGCGCATTTTATGATTATGAAATTTGGCAAATGGATGTCAAAACTGCATTCCTTAATGGATTTCTGGAAGAAGAGTTGTATATGATGCAACCGGAAGGTTTTGTTGATCCAAAGGGAGCTAACAAAGTGTGCAAGCTCCAGCGATCCATTTATGGACTGGTGCAAGCCACTCGGAGTTGGAATAAACACTTTGATAGTGTGATCAAAGCATTTGGTTTTATACATACTTTTGGAGAAGCCTGTATTTACAAGAAAGTGAGTGGGAGCTCAGTAGCATTTCTGATATTATATGTGGATGACATATTGCTAATTGGAAATGATATAGAATTTCTGGATAGCATAAAGGGATACTTGAATAAGAGTTTTTCAATGAAAGACCTCGGTGAAGTTGCATATATATTAGGCATCAAGATCTATAGAGATAGATCAAGACGCTTAATTGGACTTTCACAAAGCACATACCTTGACAAAGTTTTGAAGAAGTTCAAAATGGATCAAGCAAAGAAAGGGTTCTTGCCTGTACTACAAGTTGTGAGATTGAGTAAGACTCAATGCCCGACCACTGCAGAAGATAGAGAGAAGATGAAAGATGTTCCCTATGCTTCAGCCATAGGCTCTATCATGTATGCAATGTTGTGTACCAGACCTGATGTGTGCCTTGCTATAAGTTTAGCAGGGAGGTACCAAAGTAATCCAGGAGTGGATCACTGTCAGCGGTCAAGAACATCCTGAAATACCTGAAAAGGACTAAGGATATGTTTCTCGTTTATGGAGGTGACAAAGAGCTCATCGTAAATGGGTATGTTGATGCAAGCTTTGACAATGATCCGGATGATTCTAAATTGCAAACCGGATGCGTGTTTACATTGAACGGTGGAGCTGTCAGTTGGTGCAGTTCTAAGCAAAGTGTCGTGGCGGGATCTACGTGTGAAGCGGAGTACATAGCTGCTTCGGAAGCAGCAAATGAAGGAGTCTGGATGAAGGAGTTCATATCCGATCTAGGTGTCATACCTAGTGCATCGGGACCAATGAAAATCTTTTGTGACAATACTGGTGCAATTGCCTTAGCAAAGGAATCCAGATTTCACAAGAGAACCAAGCACATCAAAAGACGCTTCAATTCCATCCGGGATTTAGTCCTGGTGGGAGACATAGAAATTTGCAAGATACATACGGATCTGAATGTTGCAGACCCGTTGACTAAGCCTCTTCCACGAGCAAAACATGATCAGCACCAAGACTCCATGGGTGTAAGAATCATTACTGTGTAATCTAGATTATTGACTTTAGTGCAAGTGGGAGACTGAAGGAAATATGCCCTAGAGGCAATAATAAAATTATTATTTATTTCCTTATATCATGATAAATGTTTATTATTCATGCTAGAATTGTATTAACCGGAAACATAATACATGTGTGAATACATAGACAAACAGAGTGTCACTAGTATGCCTCTACTTGACTAGCTCGTTGATCAAAGATGGTTATGTTTCCTAGCCATAGACATGAGTTGTCATTTGATTAATGGGATCACATCATTAGGAGAATGATGTGATTGACTTGACCCATTCCGTTAGCTTAGCACTCGATCGTTTAGTATGTTGCTATTGCTTTCTTCATGACTTATACATGTTCTAATGACTATGAGATTATGCAACTCCCGTTTACCGGAGGAACACTTTCTGTGCTACCAAACGTCACAACGTAACTGGGTGATTATAAAGGTGCTCTACAGGTGTCTCCAAAGGTACTTGTTGGGTTGGCGTATTTCGAGATTAGGATTTGTCACTCCGATTGTCGGAGAGGTATCTCTGGGCCCACTTAGTAATACACATCACTATAAGCCTTGCAAGCATTGTGACTAATGACTTAGTAGCGGGATGATGTATTACGGAACGAGTAAAGAGACTTGCCGGTAACGAGATTGAACTAGGTATCGAGATACCAACGATCGAATCTCGGGCAAGTAACATACCGATGACAAAGGGAACAACGTATGTTGTTATGCGGTCTGACCGATAAAGATCTTCGTAGAATATGTGGGAACCAATATGAGCATCCAGGTTCCGCTATTGGTTATTGACCGGAGAGGTGTCTCGGTCATGTCTACATAGTTGTCGAACCCGTAGGGTCCGCACGCTTAACGTTACGATGACAGTTATATTATGAGTTTATATGTTTTGATGTACCGAAGGTTGTTCGGAGTCCCGGATGTGATCACGGACATGACGAGGAGTCTCGAAATGGTCGAGACATAAAGATTGATATATTGGAAGCCTATGTTTGGACATCGGAAGTGTTCCGGGTGAAATCGGGATTTTTCTGGAGTACCGGGAGGTTACCGAAACCCCCTGGTAACTTAATGGGCCTTAGTGGGCCTAGGTGGAAGAGAGGAGAGGAGGCCAGGGCAGGGCCGCACGCCCCTCCCCCCCAATCCGAATAGGACAAGGAGAGGGGGTGGCGCCCCCCTTTCCTTCCTCCCCTCCACCTCTTCCCCCCTCTCTCTCCTAGTCCAACATGGAAAAGGGGGGAGTCCTACTCCCGGTAGGAGTAGGACTCCTCCTGGCGCGCCTCTCCCCTTGGCCGGCTGAACCCCCCCTTGCTCCTTTATATACGGGGGCAGGGGGGCACCTCTAAACACACAATTGATCATTGATCTCTTAGCCGTGTGCGGTGCCCCCCTCCACCATATTACACCTCGATAATATCGTAGCGGTGCTTAGGCGAAGCCCTGCGTCGGTAGAACATCAACATTGTCACCATGCCGTCGTGCTGACGAAACTCTCCCTCAACACTCGACTGGATCGGAGTTCGAGGGACGTCATCGAGCTGAACGTGTGCTGAACTCGGAGGTGCCGTGCGTTCGGTACTTGATCGGTCGGATCGTGAAGACATACGACTACATCAACCGCGTTGTGTTAACGCTTCCGCTTTCGGTCTACGAGGGTACGTGGACAACACTCTCCCCTCTCGTTGCTATGCATCACCATGATCTTGCGTGTGCGTAGGAATTTTTTGAAATTACTATGTTCCCCAACAGAAGAAGCTTCACCATCGCACAGGGTCAGGTGGCTACCTCAAAGCCCGACCTAAGTGGGCCAAGGCTGAGGATGATCTGCTTGAAAAAGGGATCGAACCACAGACAATGAACTGGACAGACCGTTGCCGGACTTGGTTCTTCTTGGCTGGCGGAACCTTGGACCCTGTATCAGGGAGATGCGTTTGGACGAACGAGCTTTTGAGAATACCAGTCAAGAAGATTCAACAATATATGGATGCAGCGCAGGAAAGGACGTTCGTTCCAGACAGAGAGAACGACGAGCTCACAATGGCCCTCGGGAATCCTGAGCACCCTGGACGGACACGAGGCACGCCAGGCTCCGTTCCGTGGAAGGCTGGTTTTCCAGACGCGGGCGGTTACAAAAGCCAGGAGAGGAGGAAAAAAGTGGAGCAGATCCAAATTCAGAAGCTGCACGAAAGGGTTCAAGCGCTAGAGGAACGAGACGGCAATCGACATGCCAAAACTGCCCCCGAAGCTACACCGCCATCTCACCAGAGAAGCAGCGTGGCTTCCACCGAGCTGCTTCAGCTGGAGCATGCGGCTCCTGCTAGCTACCCCGTGGATGCTATCACGGAGTCTCAACATTGCCACCTTATGGCGGAATGGCAGAACTTCAAAGTCAAGGTGGCTGTTTGCTCTGTTTTACCTCCTGAACCCGGCGCAACCTACCACTGCCGGCCGATTCCAGAAGGATATGCTAGGGTGATGGTGGATGAAATAACGGAGGGATTTGAGGAGCTCCAGCTTGACCACCCTACCGGTGAAGGGGAGACTCGGCTGGGTTCTGCTCTGAAGACTCCATGCCTATGGCGGAAGGAGCTCATCAAGCTTCTGAACTGGACGGCTCCGGCGAGTAAGGGCACTCCGCATCCTCCTCCACCTCCTCCTCCGGCGAGTGATCAGGGCACTCAGCCTCCTTCTCCGACGCGTGGCAGCACTCCGCCTCCTTCTCCGCCTGTGCCGGCGCGCCAGAGCAGCCAGCCTCCTCCTTCTCCGCCTCGTCAGCAAGGGCGAAAGAGACCCACTGCCGCTGTGGCTGCTCCGGCGCGTCGTAGTCCTTCTCCTCCGCCTCGTAAGCAACAAAAGAAGACAGCCGCAGCCGCTCCGTCTGCTCTGCCGGCGTCTAGCAGTACAGCTGCTAGAGGCGGGAGGCAATACAGATTCGGTCCTTCTCTGAAGACTCCGGAGAAGTTACCATACGAGAGGACCGAGGAGGAAACCAGGAAGATCGTGCGAGCCAAAGTGACAAACTTCTTTGAAGGGGTGAAAGCAAAGAAACATCCACCTCCGGAGGAGAAGGTAGATCCGGTGAAAGCAAAGCGCACTCTAGCTGCCCTGACAAAACCACCAAAGTCTCTGCCGAGAGGCAACTATGAGCGCATTCTTGCAAAGACATATGCCGAAGCGGAGCGGTCGGGAAGTACTGTCAGTGATCAAAGGTTAAAAGAACGACGAGCTGGGAAAAAAATTGCCCAGCTCGGCGAACAAGCGAACCAATCGTGCCCCCCGCTCAAGGTGTCAAAAGACATCGTTGCTAATGATCCGAGGATGGTGGCCGGTTATAGCAATCTTGGAGATTACCTGCCCGACGATGTACATTATGAAATCATGGAGGTGGACGAACACAAATACCATTACGGGAAGCCTCTCGTCAAAGATGAAAGATCTCTAACAACGATGATGCGAAGATTACATGATTGGTACATGAAAACCTGCAGAGAGTCTGATGGGACGAGTACTTTGACGCTGAGAGTTAAACCGGAGCATGACCTCGTTGGAATTGAACTGCTGAATGTTCCATTTGAGGATTTCTTCCAGTTTTACAATCAAAAGGCCCTCGATAAAACAACGACCACTTGCTACTGTCTGTAAGTAGTACTACTTCTGTCATTAAGTCTCTCTATATAGGTCAACTCTTTCATTGCATGTATTTATAATTATCCTCACTATATCATGCAGATTGAAGATCGCCGAATTGAAGAAAAGACAAATCGGTTATATTGGGTTCATTAACACAAATCTCATAGATGCATATACGGTTGAAAAACATCCCAAAGAAGCCGAGGCCAACTTGCTACAATCGTTGGTATTAAATCAAAACAAAGATATAATACTCTTTCCTTACAACTTCAAGTGAGTGTTACTGTCTTGTGCATATTCGGTTTCCCTTATTAGTCCAGGTTATGGTAATGTAATTGATGACTTATGCATGCATGCGCAGCTTCCACTATATTCTCCTAGAGATTAAGCTTGAGCAGGGAGTAGTAACCGTCTTAGACTCGAGACGAAAAGATCCCCAGGACTATGCGAACATGACTCAAATGCTCGAGAAGTAAGTTAAATCGATCATTATCCACCATATCAGCAACCTTGTTCATTTCCTGATATCAAGTAATTGTTTTGTTTGTCTGGCAGGGTTTGGAGAAAATTCACCACAAAAGCTCCGGGACTGCCGAAGAAGCTGCAATTTAAACACCCGAAAGTAAGTACTATAGTAGCATGTTCCGCGCATCTCCTAGTGATTCAAGCGCTAGTGTCATCAATACCACTTAGCATGCTTGCTTATCAGTTTGATTGACCTCTATTTCTTGTAAAGTGGTTGTGGCAGGAACCCGGGAATAATTACTGTGGATACTACGTTTGCGAGTCCATCCGCTACACGACCTGTGAGCGGGGCTACATTGAAGAACAATATGAAGTGCATAAGCAATAATATTCACAATTTTATTTTATTACCATCATTTGTGTTGAGTGTCATTTATTCATATATATATGTATTGACCCCCTTCTTCAAATTAGATGTTTCGGAAGCGGGATGAACTCCTAGCACGAGATCGTATGCGAGGAATTCAAGAGGAATTGGCGGCATTCTTCCTTGACCACGTGATCGCTGAAAACGAAGAATACTATGTGGACCCTGTGTTCCTGCAATTTAATTAGGAGATTGTATTGTAAGAGATAATTATTGTATATATGTAGCCGGTAGTCTCGGATAGATATACGAGAACTTGTTGTTCGACCAATCTCTTGGAGAAGGAGAGGTGGTCGATATCACTTCTCTCTGTATGCATATGTTCATGACGATCTTCTGTTTCCTTCATTTGATTACTAGCTAGCGTGTCTAGTCCTCTCCATACTTATATAGTACGTAGCGTCGACCAAGCACGGAGATAAGAGAGGACACTTCTCTCTATTAATTAGCTAGCTAACACAATATATGAAACACCTAAATTAACCCCCCAAGACCCCTAAACCACCCCCTTTCAAAAAAAACAAAAACCTCTGCTCCTGCCAGCTGCTGACGCGTGGATGCCTATTGGTCCCGGTTGGTGACACCAACCGGGACAAAAGGCCCTGCCTATTGGTCCCGGTTGGTGGCACCAACCGGCACCAAAGGCCCCCCTGCCTGGGCTGGCAGCAGCGGCCACGTGGAGGACCTTCTGTCCCGGTTCGTGTAAGAACCGGGACTAAAGGGTTAGGGCTTTAGTAACGACCCTTTAGTCCCGGTTCGAAAACCGGGACAAAAGGCCCTTACAAACCGGGGTAAAAGCCCCTTTTCCTACTAGTGGAGGGAGGCGGAGGCAAGAGAGGGCGGCGGCCGGGGTGGGGTGCGGCGGCAGGTGGGACTGCGGTGACATGGAGGTGGCGGTTGTTGTGCGGCGGCGGCGGCGCAGGTGCGGTGGTGGTGGCAGAAGCGTTAGGGTAGGAAAGTTACGCGGTATCTGATACCATGTGGATTGTGAATATTTGCATTGATCGTATGCTGTAGCATATATAGAGTACAAGGGCAGGAATATTTTAACCGTATCCGCTATACATGGAAAGGATCGGGAGATATCCGTAGACTAGGAAACAATAAAACAAGATCCAAACTAGGAAACAATAAAACAAGATCCCAGCTGCCTAGTGTACATGTGATCATGAGTATCTCAACACACTAGAACCGTCAGACATGCATGGTGACAGGATGCATGCGAGGCCTCAGCTTATGTCACCCGTGTGCCCGCCACAACCCACAGGCCACAGCTACATGATTGATCGGTCGTCCTGGCAACATGTGTACTAGTACACGCTACGGGGCCTTGGTGGGGCCCAGTGGGCCTTGGTCTGTGCACGGTGTCCTATCGGGCGCTCAACGTCTGTGCGCAGTGATCACGCTTGAACCCGGTGACACGGCAAGAACGGCGACGATCTTATTGGCTAACATCTCGTCCACAACAAGAACGCATGTGGAAAATTGATCAAGGAGCACTTGGTTTAGTATCTATTCTTTCCGTGATTAGATTGAATGCATTTTTTATGCACGTGGTAGAATCACTTCATCCAACTCGAAGACACACTGGCAACAGCAGGGGATCCATGTCGCACCCTCGACTTCGATGGTAGTTTCCATCGTACGTGGTTACGTACGGCGACGGCCTTGATGAGACATGATTTTAGACTGCATGCGTGCAGTAGGACGTGGGCGCCCGGCGACGCCGCGACGCGGCGCTAGGCATGGTGCGCGGTGTCGTTGGTGACTGTCGGCCGCGAAGCAACGTGGCGACAATCGACAAGGCATATGGCTCCGGCTGTGCAGATTGGCAAAGAGGCTAGCTGTGCATGGCGTTGCGAGGTCTTCACAAACGAAGGGGGCTGTTACGCAGGACCCGGGCCCTCCGGCCGGCACGAGACATGGCTGCTCGGTGCTAGACGTGGTTGCTGGCTGCGGGCGTGACTAGGCTTAGGCCGTAGCGTGCGATGCGGCGTCGTCGGACATATGCGACGACTAGACGGCAAGGGAGCCTACATACCCGGCACCGCTGTGTCGGCACCAGGCGGCGTCATGGCGTGGTGTCATGCTCCTGGCCGGCGGCGGTTTCCCGATTGGTAACCGCACAGCCAGACTTCTATGTGGATCGGCAAAGGCTACTAAGGCCCAGGACCACGCACATAATTCCGGCCAGGAATTAAAAATAAAGAGAGGAAAATTGAAGTAGCCGAGGTGCCAATAGTTTGGGCTACGCGGATTTGGCCCTATGACCATTTGTTTTCGTTTGTCTTTTCTGTTTTAGCTTTCAGCTATGCAGTTTTTGGATGAATTTGTATTTACAATAATTTATCATATATTACTGTATTGTAAAGCACATTAGTATATCAACTTATATGTTCTGGCACTGTGTAAATTGCTATATGATGATCGATGAAAAACATTCTTACAACATAATTAATTTACCCGGGAGTAAATTAATTGTTCATGATGATTTTATGCAGGATTTGTGTGGCACCCCAGCTCAGAGAAACCGGAATGCCCCGTATTCCAGTATAGAGAACGAGCAGAAGTCTTCTGGAATACGTCACTACTTAGCATAAAACAAATCAGCTCTTTATTACAATCTATATGGATACATGGGTCACATCGGCATGGCGACACTACGCCTGCCATGGTTGCTCCATGCAAGCAGCAGAACAACATGATGCAGCGGAATAACTCTAGCAGCAGAACAACGACAATGGTGATGAACTCCACTCCGCAGGGACTCTGGCTGGAACGCTTATCCTAGCTCACAAACAAGGGATCCACGGCAAACAAGCAATCAAATCTGGGATGACCTGCAAACTGGCATGCCAAGCCAGGTTAGTACATTGAATGTACTTGCAAGCTCACAGCAACCAAGAGGAATCAAGACAGACAACATCATGGCAATTACAGGTTAACAAGGATTAACATGATACTATCATAATAACATGGCATGAACAACATGATACAGCTAGCTAGAACAATACGAGCAGGGCATGAACATTTAAACATGATGACACTATCATGCAACATGATGACGTTATCATGCACCAACTTACTTTGTTCGGGTTACCTCGTAACCAACACGGACATCACATGATCATCTCAGGATCCAATCAAGCTTGGTATTAACAATACCGTAGTAATCATTACATGACCACAAAGAGCTTTATCTTTACCCTGGACTCTCGCATAACACCACAAATATCCAACAACTCGGTATCCTCGATACCACGGTGATCCTCACTCGATCACACAAATCTCTTTCTCATCATCGAACCAGGGTTGTTATTAATCAAGTTATTATTATTACTGTTGACCCATAGTGTGACCAACTACGAACTTGGCCTTTATTCGCGGGTCCGGCTATCGATAGATTTAATACACACTCTGCAGAGGTAGCGCACTGTACCCACACCACGGAACCCATGGCCTCGCAGTCCCATTCGGGTGGACCAACGGCGTTCTGACAAAACCATCCTACTGCCATGACACCCTCCCGGCCACTCCGACAAAGTCCCCTTTGGGCTAAGTCATGGGTGGCCGCATGCCTACCAAAGGCATCAACGGCCACCATCGTGGCAAAACATAAACGGACCGAAACGGGGACAATGGATCCATACTCAACAACGGGCACACAAGGCTTATGTCGTCCTACCCGGCCAAGGTAGCGCCCGCGCATAACCTTCCCTCGTTGGAGGCACCGGCGAGAGGCATGACAATAGACCCAGTTAGGACCTCCCCATAAAGGCAAATGTGGTTGCACTGGTCAGCTCGATATGGTGGCACCATGACTCAGCCAACAGTTGTTCAAGTTCAATTGAATCCAGTTAAACTTGAATGCAATATGCTGAGCCATGATAAAATAACATGATGGAATTATAATGTATGAGCATGATATAAGCATGGGGTGCGACAACCATATCAACAATGAATCATATTCAACTGAGCATGGCATAATGACGAGCATGAATATCACAAGTACAACACTATTCATAGCATAACATGACCACTAGCACCAACAATAAATACCATGCAAGAACACATCAATAACATTACCAAGTAAACACTTAACCAACTAACAGCAAAGGAACAATGCATATCAACGGTATTCGGTAACCGACGATAGTCATGCCTCAAAGAACATGACCAACCCAACATGTACTACTACCAAGCATGGCCAATATTTAAGTAATACTAGCAGGTAGAACATGATAACAGAGTGCAAGAAAACATAGCATGACGGTAATCACCGATCCATAAGCATAACCGAAATAACGATAGCAGTAGCAAAACAATCATACAGTTATTAAAGATTCAAGTTGAAAACCAATGCTACTGCATGGCTATCATGCAAATAGAGGTTGTGGCTTGCCTGGGGATGAAGAAACCACCGGGAAGAAGTGTGGAAAGATCGCGGAAGGAATCACCGGAAAAGTTTCTCTCCCGAAGGGGCTGATTAGGGGCAAGGGCAAAAGGTCATTTTCAGTGTGTCAAAACATAATGAAAGTGACACCAACAGAAAGGTCTCGACGATACGAACAAGTAGGCTTTGGATTCACCTCAATCGGAGTTACGAGTGAAAAGTTGTGGCCGTTCACTTTTTAGGAAGAAAAGGGCTTAAAGAGTGAACGTTCACAAAATAACCACTTCGACCGGCTGAGCTGAAAAAAAGAGAAAGTGTATTTTCGGGAATACGTTTGCGCTGCATTGAAAGTGTATTCTTGGCAGAAGGCATAGAGAAGTACGTTTTCAGCAGACGAAAACGTAGTTTACCTAATATGCTTCCAGTTGCCACATCAGCTGAGCGGTGTCAACTCCCTGTGTCACTGACTGGTGGGGTCCGCGTGGAGGAGGGGGCCCGCCTGGCCTGGGTCTCCTTCAACCTCCCGCTCGCCCGATGCAGGGGAGGAGTGGCGTGCTCCGGCGACAAGCCCCGGTGACACGGGGCGACTCAGGCGACTCCCCGGCCACCGGAGTGATCAGCGTGGGGAGGCACACCCGCCTGCAGGCTTCTCGCATGCCAGAGTGCACTGAGACGAGTGGGGCATGCACAGAGGCGGACGACAACGTCATCCAGAGATGGAGACGAGCGCAGAGGCTTCCTGTAGTTGATCTAAGGACATGGGGAGGTTCGTGGTGCTCCGTGGAGTGCTCTGGAGGTGGGAGAACAATGAGGGAAGGCTCGCATGGACCTGATTTAGGCCGGAGGGGGCGGCGTCCATGGTGGCAGAGGGAGGCGAGGAGAGCAGCTCCGGCTCAGGGAAGAAGTGGGGCGGGGTCCTGGGAGTGAGGGGAAGGGGATGGTGTGCTCGGGAGGCCGCGGGGCGGCTACTAATAGCCGGGGTGAGGGACACGGGCTCGGGTGCCGCCGCTCGCGTCCGGCCGAGGCCCTGGCGACAGGCAGCTATCACGGGAGGGCGCGGGAAGGCAATCAGTGAGGTAACGCACGTGCCGCAGAGGTCATGGAGACGAGCAGAGCTCGGGGAAAAGAAGAGGAAGAGGACACCGAGGAGGAAACGACGGTCGGCTATAATGCGTCTGTGGGCGCGCGGTGATGAGCGCCGACGGAGAATCTGTCGGAGGGGGAGAGAGGTCTAGGGAGAAGGCGACGGCATGGGGAACCTATTGGACACACTCACGAGCACAAAGACGATGAGAGAGAGAGTAGCCGGATCTAGAAGATGTCCTGGACGCGGCCAACGACAGCAGAGCGCACACATTGCATGCCAAAGCTCGTGATCAACGCGTCCACTAGTGAACACAATGCCACATGGTCGGCCAAATGATGTCTGGGGTGGAGTCCTTCCAGGGTAGGTTGCAACTGATGTGGTAGCTTGGTGAAAGGCTCTGTGGTTAAATGGTAAGTGAGCTCTGAAGTTTGCTGTGGCAAACTTGATCATACCATTGTGATCAACAGATAAAGGCTAAAGGCCAAGTGAGTTGTCTGGGGTGTTTAGGTTAGGAAGGGCTCCAATCCTATGCATTATGAGATGATTTGGACCAGTATTTAATATCGTTGATTAACAACCACATAAATTGGTCCAGAAACAAGAACAGGAAGAGGCACTAACACAGAGTGATGAATTGAGCTGAAAATGGGCATGACAGTATTATTTGGGCATACGAGAGTGATATAATAATTTCATGCCATTTGGTCTAGCCAAAGTGGTACTTCCTTCATAATGGTCCTCTCTGAACAGAAACTTGAGAAAATTCCTGAGGAAAAATGGCTAGATGAAATATGCCCAAATTTTGTAGAGATAGGTTATATAGGTAGGAGAAGGCCCTGGAAAATTTTCAGCAATAATGGAGCAATATAAAATGTACTTGCTTCACTAACTGAAAATTTGGACAGAAACAAAGATTTGAAGCTGTGCTCACATGGATGCATTGCATGAGGTCAAATCTGGTGGAGATCTTTGATTTGATAATATGAAGGACCATTCAAAATTTCAACTCATTTGGACCACCCTAGCTAGTACTTCCTTCACAACCAATTCCCTCATACATGAACTTTGAAAAATTGCTCAGAAATATTCACTAGGCAAATTAAGTTGAATTTTGTCATGAGGCAATTATATGGACATGAAAAGGTGTCCAAAAAGTTTGAGGTCAACTGGGCAAAGTTAAATGGCACTTGCTTCACAATCTACCATTCAGGACAGAATAGGAACATGGCAAATGAAATATTTTGCCATATTAGAGTAAGATATGACCCAAACAATTTATGAGAAATATTTGGGAATTTTGGGAGTGGTAGAAATATAGGTTGCTTCACAACCTAGGGCAAATTGGGTTATTACTTTAATAGAAAAGGAATATTCCCAAGGAAAAGAATATTAGGGTTTGGCTTGGATGATAATGGCAAGGTCTTGGGAAGGGTTTGAGGATGACAAGCCACTCTGGAAAGAAAGAAGAGGTCATCTTCTTTAGTTTCCAGACCAGATAGCCACGGAAAAAGAAAACTCAAGAAAAAATCTCAGAGGAACAAAAGAAAAGGAAAGGGCCAAAAATCAGGCTAGGACAACTCTCACTACAGGAAATAGCTACTTTGCCGTCTGCCATGGCGGACGGCAAAGGCTCGAAAGGCGGACGGCAAAGACCTTTGCCGTCAGCCGCGGACGGCAAAGACCTTTGCCGTCAGCCGCGGACGGCAAAAGGCTCCGGCAAAGAAGGCTACGGTAAACAGCTGCTTTGCCCTCTGCTTCCTGGCGGCGGACGGCAAAGACTCTTTGCCGTCTGCGGCGGACGGCAAAGGCTCTTTGCCGTCTGCGGCGGACGGCAAAGAGGGCGGACGGCAATATTTGCGCTGTCAGTCCGTTAAGTGGCTAAC
>NC_057796.1:430561049-430562426 GCF_018294505.1 Triticum aestivum | reverse complement strand
AGTGGCTAACGGCAGACCTTTGCCGTCCGCCGCAGACGGCAAAGAGCCTTTGGTCTTTGCCGTCCGCCTTATGATGTCATCTACACGTCACTAGATGGCAGGTTCTTTGCCGTCTGCCACTGATGGCAAAGTGCATACCATCAAAGTGCATCATCAAAGTCTTGCACCATGTTTTCCATACCGGTACCATGCTCGTCGGTGCGACGACGATCCACCTCAGCTCGGTCACGTTGGGCAGACTCACCATGAAATGTCCACACCGTATAATCGGGCGTAAAACCACTCTTCTGCAGGTGTTTGCCCATTTCAACCTCTGTCCTCTTTTCCCAATTGCCGCACCGTAAACAGGGGCACCAGGTTTTCCTCTGGCCATTTGCAAATGCGGCTCGCACAAACCCCTTGGTTTTTGTGAACCATTCAGTGCTCCATTTGTTCTGACCAGTGTGACCGGTGTACATCCACGCACGATCACTCATCTTGACTTTCAGAGCTACTAGACACACAACAAATATATATATATATACAATTCACCATGTATGTATTCATCAGTTGATCTACTTTGTCAATTTTATTACGTCCATGCAACCTACACTCTAATAGGTAATGATAGGTCCTAATCCCACCCGAGTATGTTTAGATTGGGTTCATTTTCCCATGCTATGCCCCGGATCCTACGCAAAATTTCGGCAGCACCTCCCCGCTGTTCTCCTGATACACGTCTCTGCAATAAACAGAGAGGATGTGTACCCGGAGAGCAACAGGGGAGGCACTGACGAAATTTATGCGTCGGATCCGGAGCAAAGCATATGGGAAAACGAACCCAATCTAAACATACTCGGGCTGTCCATGGATAGCGTTGGACAATTCGAAAGAATCAAGGTTATAAATATGCAAATGCATGCATATGTATAACTATGACGCTTTCGAACGGGAGACACATATTGGTTACGCATACTGATGATTCAAGACACATATATATCTAGCTATCAAGTTTCATCGGAATAGATCAAATAATTAATGGGGGAGGAGGACATGTCATTTGTGCTCACCCACGAACGAAGGGGCAGAGCTCGTCAAACGCACGGCGAGGTCGTCGAACACCAAACCTCGCAGCGATGAAACAACTGCACATTTAAAACTACCCGATCAACACAATTATATATGATGTTTTTCATAACAAAATCGAAAGATATATGACCTAACTAATAATTCACAAATATATGACCCCGTCGGCTTCTGGAAGGCCAAAGAACACCTTTTCAGGGTCGGGGTCTCGGGGTCGGGGTGTCGGGTCGGGGTGCCGGGTCGGGGTCGGGGTGCCGTGTCGGTGTCGGGGTCGGGGTGTCGGGTCAGGCTCGGGGTCGGGGTGTCGGGGTC
>NC_057796.1:430556019-430559600 GCF_018294505.1 Triticum aestivum | reverse complement strand
GCCGGGGCGGCGGGGCAACGGGGCGGCGGCGCGCGGCGGGCGGCGGCGGCGGCGGCGGGGTGGGAGGAGAAGGGCGAGGCGAGGACGAAGTGAGTAACGGGCGGGGGGTACCTGCCGTTAGGCAAGTGCCCTCTTTGCCGTCCACCAGCCTTTGCCGTCCGCCTTTCTGCCTCTTTGCCGTCCGCTAGCGGACGGCAAAGAGGTGGGCTGTTAGGATTTTTTCAAACGAGCGGGGGGTGGGGGCCACCACACTCTTTGCCGTCCGCCAGCGAACGACAAAAATTCTTTGCCGTCCGCTGGCAGACGACAAAGACCTGGCGGATGGCAAAGAGCTTCTTTGCCGTCAGCCTTTTCTTTGCCGTCTGTTTATGTGTAGCTGATGGCAAAGAGCTTCTTTGGCGTCAGCTAGCAGACGGCAAAGATCTGGCAGATGGCAAATTAGCTGATTCCAGTAGTGTCTTCCCCCTTAAATAAATCTCGTCCTTGAGATTTGGTTGCTCAGGGAACAAGTATGCATATACTGACTTAAGGAGACCATTTCCAACTCGGGTATCCTTTTTCCTTTATTGATTGTTCGCATTAAATTCTTCATCTGACTTACCTGACTGGCTCTGGGGTGGTTTGCTTCACTGTATCCATATCCTGTCAGATCTTACCTCACATTTTCATGCTTATACTGGCTCCAATTTTTTTATATCTGTTGACTTAGCTGAGTGTGATTTGTTATCATGACTGAAATATATGCCCGTGTCACAAATCCGAGAGTGATTTCCGATTGCTGTGGCTGTACTGACAAACTTCCATGAATTGGTGATCAAATTTTTCCTGATGAACACTCAAGCTCTTACTCCTTGCATTGGGTTCCTCCACCAAATACGGGTTCTCTGGGTCCAAAGCAGTGAGGCGAGTCATAACCATTTTCCTGGCGGATTCTGACTTCTCGCAGGAATTTCTGAATCATCCTGACTGGCTCCATTGTCTTCAATCTCAAATTCATACCAAATATTTGATTGTCTCCTGACATGGCCAACATAAGGGGTTTGACCTTATATGATAATATCCTCATCCTTGGCTGACGGTGGCTCTGGCGGAAATTTTTTGTTCCAGACAGGCTATCCTTTGGTCATTCACATAAGTGAGGGCACATGCTTTGAGACTGTTATTCCTCATACTGATCCTTCATTCTGTCGGTATATCCATGGGGATAGTAGGCTGTGTGATGCTTTACCATAGTCGCTAGAATCAAACTATTGAATTGACCTTTGGTCTGACTTCACAACCCAGATATTCGATACTGACAAACTTGAGCATATGCGGTTAACTGAGCGGGTTGTCTGGATATGGGTTCCTCACCAAAATTGAGTAGACTCCCTTGATGAATATTCATGGCGATCAATAGTGACTCAGACTGTCCAGGGTATCTGCACCATGTGGGTCATGCAACAATTTTCATACCTGCATTGTCGGTCTTGCCCCTTCATTATTGTGCTCTTATTCTGGATTCTTTGCTGAAATAGCTTGATCATATCGCATTCTTCGTGTGGCCATAGGGACTGTCGGGTGCAATATTTCGGCAAGCATAACTTATCCTTTTTCATGTACCATGGGAACTATACCGGTTTCACATGTGCTTGCATCTAACTCATTTTTGCTATAAAGCATACCAAGTGGTGACGAATGATATCACCTTGTCGGTTATGAGGAATCTGGCCTGATCGAGTACTGACAAAATTTGCTGTCCCATGTTGTCTTTCTCCAGAACATGTCGGTTCTTGCATCACCAACTGAGGTGTATAACGGACTTTCTTATTCTGGCATGACTCGTGAGATTTCTGGATTCTCACCTTGCCTTCACCATCGTACCACTAACTTGCAAGAGCTTGGCAGCATGCGCACAATATAAATGAGAATTTAATTCCTGAGGCAGACTTATTTTCTGACTGATTCTTGCTTCTAACCAAACTGTCGCAAACCTGATTCTTGGACTGCACTGCCAAATGCTACCAACTCACAGTGTAACATCCCATGCCGTACTGAGGGAGATTGGATGACTTATGTTGGAAACCACCGAGAGTATCTTGCTGAGGCAGACTGGGTATCGTGCCAAATGCTGCCAACTCATAGTGTAACAGCCCATGCCGTACTGAGGGAGATTGCATGACTTATATTGGAAACCATCAAGAGTATCTTGCTGAGGAAGACTGGGTATCGTGCTTCAGAAGCTTCCCCCCTTAAAGACTTGCTAGGGAGGACTCTGTGTCTTATGACGAATTTTTTTGCCGTTGCTTACTGAAGAAGACAGGGTACCTTGCATGGGAAGTCATCCATATATCGCACTGAGTAGTCTTGCCTTGGAAGCTTCTTGGTAGTTTGCGAGAGAAGACTGGGTTGCTTACACCAGAAGCTTCTCACTGTGATATGCGGACCGGTTACCATATACACACACCATCTTAATATTTCTGCTATGGATTATTTGTATGAAACGGGGCTTTGCTGGACTATCCTCCTCTCTGAATATTGAATACATGGCACATTACTGCTTTCTTCCAGGTATATCGGGTTTCAAAATCATCCTCAACGAAGAATCAAAACTTGCATCTGAATCATACCTTTGACTGAGAATATACCGTCGATCTTGCACACAATTTATCTTCTTGCTGATTTGATCATTTCTACTATGAAGGGTGCACACTGGGGGTGACTTGATTATCCCTACTGTTGTGAGAAGTGCACATTAATGCAAACTTGATTATCATCATCACAATCAGATATTTCTCATTTCACTGCGGTCGGCTGAGAATTCCATTCTGTTCAGCTAAATTTCCAAATATATGCATTCCTTGCTGACTCTTTGGGTCCAACGTCGGTTGACGAGCAACTTTAATGAGGGAAAAATATGTAACACCGAGGGCCCAAAGAAAGAAGCAAAAGAGACGACGAAAACAAAAGTACATAGAGATACGCATAATATAATGAGACAACGTCACATATTACTGCTACTCACAACAATAATATGCATGCATACCTAATGCGACGCCCGGATATTTAAGCTACAGTGAACCTCTGCTAATGATGCCACATCACCTCAATTACTATTGCTAATCTCCCGTCGGTTCGAAACTTTCAAATTCAAAATTTAAATATTGTCAAACATCAAAAGTTTTCAAACATCAAAACAAAAATGCTCGGTTAGTGCCAAATATTACATAGGTAATTATAGTAAAGAAAACACAAAGTTATAAAATACTTATATGCCCTAAGTTTAATTAAAACAGTAAAAGAAAATAAATAAAAGAAAAGAAATAAAAACAGAAAACAAATGAATACAAAAAAGGAGCCCCCACTGGGCCATCTATGGCCCAGCTGGCCAGCCCAACTGGGCAAAGGCCCAGCCGGCCGGCCCACCCCGCACCCCACTCCCTTAACCCCCTGGACACCCAAACCCTAACCGACAGCCCCCACTCGCCCCTCCCACTCCCCCATGTCTCTCCTCCACCCCCCATCGATCACGATCTGGAACGGGAAAAGGGGGGCTCGATCACCGCCTACCGCCGCAGGGACCACGCCGCCGCCTAGGACCA
>NC_057796.1:430551886-430555469 GCF_018294505.1 Triticum aestivum | reverse complement strand
GGCGCAAACGCCCGCCGCCTTGACTCGCCCGCCGCTCGCCTCCTGCGCCAGCGCCCGTGGCCTGCTGCTTGCTTCGGTCCGCCTGACCTTGCCGGCGGCGACCCGCATCTGCCCCGCGGCCACCCTGCCGGCAACCGCGCCATCGCCCTGTCCGGCTCCCCAGCAACCCCGGTTGCCTCGCTCCGCGGCGCCCGTGCCCAACGCCCGCTAAGGCACCACCGTGCCTATGACAAGAGGCCCCACCCCCTGGAACCTTTTAGAAAAAAAGAAGATAAAAAATAATATAAAAAATAAATAAGTAAATAATTAAATTAGTTAACCTAATTAATTGTAGTTAATAAACCTAATCACTTTAGTTAGACTAACTAAATCTTATTAGTTAGTCTTAGACAATGACAACCGGGACCCACGCGTCAGTTTGACCAAGTCAACTGGCTGTTGACTGCTGACATCCCCCTGATGTCATGCTAACGTCATAATGGCATTTCCTAATTAAATTAATTTAGTTAATTCTAAAAATGAATTAAAACTTTGAAAATTATAATTAAATAATCCATAACTCGGATGGAAAAACGTTGTACATGAAAGTTGCTCAGAACGACGAGACGAATCCGGATACACTCTCTGCTCGTCCGCCACACATCCCTAGCATAGCAAACACGCAACTTTCCCCCTCCGGTTCATTTGTCCGAAAATGCGAAACACTGGGGATACTTTCCCGGATGTTCCCCACCTTCGCCGGTATCACCTATCCCTGCATTAGGTCACCCCTAGCACAACGTATTGCCACGTCTTGCTTTGTGTTACATTTGATTGCTCTGTTATTTATTGTGTTCCCTCTCCCTTACTTCTTTCCGGTAGACCCCGAGAACGCTGCTGGTACCCCTGTGATCAACTACATCGATGACCACCCCCCTTATTGCCGGAGCAACCAGGCAAGCCCCCCCTTGATCACCAGATATCGCCTATTCTTCTCTATACTGCTTGCATTAGAGTAGTGTAGCATGTTACTGCTTTCGGTTAATCCTATTCTGCTGCATAGCCTGTCATTGTTGTTACAGTTGTTACCCTTACCTTCTATCCTACTGCTTAGTATAGGATACTAGTGTTCCATCAGTGGCCCTACACTCTTGTCCGTCTGCCATGCTATACTACTGGGCCATGATCACTTCGGGAGGTGATCACGGGCATATGATATATACTTTATACTGTTACATTACTTATGATACTGTTCGGAGATGGGGGCTGAAGGGGCAGGTGGCTCCATCCCTGTAGATGTGGGCCTGGGTTTCCGACGGCCCCCGACTATTACTTTGTGGCGGAGCGACACGGCAGGTTGAGACTACCTAGGAGAGAGGTGGGCCTGGCCCTGGTCGGCGTTCACAGATACTTAACACGCTTAACGAGATCTTGGTATTTGATCTGAGTCTGGCCGCTGGCCTATATGCACTAACCAACTACACAGGATCAGTTATGGGCACTCGGCGTCGTGGTATCAGCCGAAGCTCTTTTTGACGTCAGCGACTTAGCGGCGCGCGCTGCATTGGATCGTAAGCTCGCGCTTGTATTAAGGGGGCTAGGTCTGCTTCCGTCCACGTACGCAACGTGCAGGTGTGCAATGGGCGATGGGCCCAAACCACTGCGCGCATAGGATTTAGACCAGCGTGCTGACCTCTCTATTGAGCCTGGGTGGGGCTACGACGTGTTGATCTACCGAGGCCGGGCATGACCCAGGAAAGTGTCTCTGGCCAAATGGGATCGAGTGTGTTGGGAAATGTGGTGCACCCCTGCAGGGAAGTTTATCTATTCGAATAGCCGTGATCTTCGGTAACAGGACAACTTGGAGTTGTACCTTGACCTTATGACAACTAGAACCGGATACTTAATAAAACACACCCTTCCAAGTGCCAGATATAACCCGGTGATCGCTCTCTAACAGGGCGACGAGGAGGGGATCGCCGGGTAGGTTTATGCTATGCGATGCTACTTGGTGAACTTACCATCTACTCTCTTCTACATGCTGCAAGATGGAGGTGGCCTGAAGCGTAGTCTTCGACAGGATTAGCTATCCCCCTCTTATTCTGGCATTCTACAGTTCAGTCCATCGATATTGCCCCTTTACACAGATACCCATGCATATGTAGTGTAGATCCTTGCTTGCGAGTACTTTGGATGAGTACTCACGGTTGCTTTTCTCCCTGTTTTCCCCCTTTCCATTCTACCTGGTTGTCGCAACCAGATGCTGGAGCCCAGGAGCCAGACGCCACCGTCGACGACAACTCCTACTACACCGGAGGTGCCTACTACTATGTGCAGGCCACTGACGACGACCAGGAGTAGCTTAGGAGGATCCCAGGCAGGAGGCCTGCGCCTCTTTCGATCTGTATCCCAGTTTGTGCTAGCCTTCTTAAGGAAAACTTGTTTAAGTTATGTCTTTACTCAGTTATTGTTGCTTCCGCTGACTCGTCTATGATCGAGCACTTGTATTCGAGCCCTCGAGGCCCCTGGCTTGTATTATGATGCTTGTATGACTTATTTTATTTTTAGAGTTGTGTTGTGATATCTTCCCGTGAGTCCCTGATCTTGATCGTACACGTTTGCGTGTATGATTAGTGTACGATTGAATCGGGGGCGTCAAAAGTTGGTATCAGAGCCGACTGCCTGTAGGAATCCCCTTCCACACTCCTTGGCCGAAGTCGAGTCTAGACTTTACAAAACTTTTACTAACATGGCTGTGTGGCCCTTGGGCCCACGTCGCCATTGGGTGGTATTAGGATCTTTTATTCCTCGTCTATACTCTGGGATTCTAATCTCTCTTCTATTCGGGTTAAACGATTTTCTAAAAATCTAACTTTAGGTTCTCGAAAACACTTTCTCCTGGAGAGCCCCTTCAGTCCAGATGATCGCCGGCTGCAACAGAAGATTTGAAAGTTACTCTCCGATACTCTTTTGAGACTTTGTGCCCGTTGCATTTGCAAGTTCCTACCACCGAAATATCCCTATGGATAAATACATACACTTGCCGTTCTTACTTTTATTCCCAGTTGATCTTGTTATTACAAGATACCCTCACTACAAAAAAAAGACACATCCGTGACATTTTGGGCCGAACGAATTTTTTTTCTATCATACATATGACACTTCTATGATGATAATTGTGACAAAACCCGGTATCATCATAGATGTGGTGGGCTCCTACTTCTATGACAAAAAATCATGACAGAAAATGGGCTTTTCGTCCTAGGCGGGCCGGAGACGCAGCTGCATGACATTCTTTGGGCCGTCCATGACGGAAAATACCGTGGTAGAAGCGAGGGCGAGGAAAATTTCGGGGAGTTCCCGGTTACGGTGGGAGGTCGGGGGCCGAGCGATGCGTGTTTCTCTCGTACACGTACGCGGGTGTGTGCGAGGCGTTGGCTCTAACTGAACCCGAGCGAGGCGTTGGGCTCTAATTGAACCCGAGCGATTGCACTGCAGGCTACGCGTTACTGAACTCGAGCGATCGATCGATGGTTGTTAACTGAACCCGATCGAGTGATTCCTTTGCTACTGCTGCTAACTGAAGCCGATCGATGCTGCCTCT
>NC_057796.1:430521822-430551519 GCF_018294505.1 Triticum aestivum | reverse complement strand
CCGTTTCGACCGTAGGAGGTCCGTTTCGTCCGTTTTGCGGTACGCCACACCCCTCCCGATCAACAGGACCCCCGTTTCGACCGTAGGAGGTCAGTTTTCTCCGTTTTGCGGTACGCCACACCCCTCCTGATCAACAGGACCCCCGTTTCGACCGTAGGAGGTCCGTTTCCTCCGTTCTGCAGTACGCCAGGCCTCGTTTCCATCGCCTGTTCCATCCAAGCCCTCCCGATGAACACGACCACGCATTCCGTTCCGACCCAGCCGGTTGGCTCCCATGCGTTTCGTTGCCTCCTGATGAACACGACGCATTCCGTTGCCTCCCCATGAACACGACGCATTCCGTTGCCTCCCCATGAACACGACGACGACGCTATTTCTCCGTTCCGACCCAGCCATGTACACGAGCCCTGGCCGTACGTATGCGCGAGTAGGCGTTCGAGATCCCGCCCGTATGTACACATACGTGGCCGTATTTTCTTTCTTGCACCCTGGCCGCTGTACGTACATGTACATGCTACGTGCGCACCTCTACTACGACACGTACGCGCCTCTACTACGACACGTGCGCGCCTCTACATCCACCAGTATATATGTACGTACACGTTCGCGACCAGAATGACAACGCTACGTACGATTCGACCAGGTGGGTCTCGACTGTCAGGCACTTCCTTGCCTGCGAAGATGTAGCTGGTGGGTCCCAGCAGTCAGGTGGGCAAATAGTTTTTTTTTGCCCGGACGCACTTCCTTGCGTGCGAAGATGTGGCTGGTGGGTCCGAGCAGTCAGGGGAAATGTTTTTTTTTTGCGAAATACAGTGGCCCGCTTGATGGGTCCCAGCTATCAGGTGGAGGAATCATTATTTTCCGCGTAATAAGGAGGAACTTCCTTGCTGCGGCCGTGGACCCAGCTGTCAGCCTCTCCACGTACAGTCCATGTCCGATGGAAGTCGTTCCTTGACCACGTTGACCACGCCGCGCCGAGAGCACCAGGGCGGTGGACGATGACGAGGCCTAGGAAGGGGACGAAGGGGAGCCGGGGAAGACGCGGCAGTGGAAGCCCACGCGGAGAGGTGTACGAGGGTTCACTGGTTCGGCTGCGGTGTGAGGCTGCCGGCGCCGCAGGGCCTGGCCAGCGGTGGGAATAGTAGGGGGCGGTGAGGCCTCCGCGGCAGCACAGCCGGCCACGGGAGGCAGGAGCATGCGGCACGACCGGCGCTGCTTTGGGCTTGAGCAAGAAGACCAGAGGTTGAAGAAGCACTACGGCCGTTGGATGGACATCGTACGGTCACTGGAGCTAGAATCGTTCATATTGACTAAAGTTGACAAAGGCCCCCGTCCCAGTCAACTTAGGAGGCCCACAAGTCAGCCTCCCACCATGGTGGGTCCCAGCTAGCAGGGGGAGTATTCATTTTTTTGTGCGTAATAAGGAGGCACTTCCTTTCGTGCGAAGATATAGCTGGTGGGTCCGAGCTGTCAGCGGCGGTAATGATTTTTTCGCGAAATACAGAGGCCCTTTTGGTGGGTCCCTGATGTCAGGTGGAGGAATCATTATTTTGCGCGTAATAAGGAGGCATTTCCTTGCCTGCGGCCGTGGACCCAGCTGTCGGCCTCTCCACGTACAGTCCACTTCAGATGCATGTCGGTCGTTGACCACGTTGACTAGGCCGCCCCGAGAGCACCAGGGCGGTGGACGACGGCGAGGCCTAGGAAGGGAACAACACAGAGGCAGGGAAGACTCGGCAGTAGTTTCCCACGTGGAGGGGAGTACGACTGTACGAGGGTTTACTGGTTCGTTTGCCCTCGCCGGAGAATAACAGCAGGTCTGGGTGAGTAGAGGGATGGCTAGGCCAGCGATGGGAGTACGGTGGGGGCGGTGAGGCCTGCGTGGCAGTAGAGCCGGCCGCGGGGAGGAGGGAGCAGGCAGTCCCGCAGGTGCTTGTTTGAGCGGCTGGAGCAAGAAGAGCAGAGATTGAAGAAGCACGAGGGCCGTTGGATGGCCATCCAACAGTCACTGCTTGTGCGTCAACCTTTTTTTTAGGAAAGCCTCAAATCTGTGGAAAACAGCATACAGCCCATCTGCCATTATTTCTAATAATTTACAGCCCATTTGCTAATTATTAAGGTTTTTTTGGAGCCCATATTCTTTTTGTTAGCATTACAGCCCATATTGTGGCCACGGTTAAAAAATTATACGAAATTTTGTATATTTCGGTGCGGTCCGAACTGTTTTTAAGCCCGAAATTTCGACTCACATTCAAACTGATTCTAAAAATAAATGTATATCAATATAAAGTCCAACAAATTCTCCACGCATAAAAATTAATGTAATTTAAAATCTCGAAATGAAAAAAAAGATATTTGAAACTAATTGCCGGTTTGATGTGTTTTAAAAATGTACATCCCTTGTCTCATTACTGATGGACATTTTCTCGGCCAGCCGAATGAAAGCTCTCCTCGTCTTGAAAGATTTGCAGCCCAACAAGCCTGACAAAGCGACTTACTCAGCAAATCACAAAAAAACTGGGCTGTGGCCGTGGATCCAGCTGTCAGCCTCTCCACGTACAATACTCTTCCGATGGAAGTCGTTCCTTGACCAAGTTGACCATGCCGCGCAGAGAGCACCACGGTGGTGGACGACGGCGGGGCCTAGGAAGGGGACGACGCAGAGCCGGGGAAGACGCAGCAGTGGAAGCCCGCGCGGAGAGGAGTACGAGGGTTCACTGGTTCGGCTGCGGTGTGAGGCTGCCGTCGCCGCAGGGCCTGGCCAGCGGTGGGAATAGTAGGGGGCGGTGAGGCCTCCGCGGCAGCACACAGCCGGCCACGGGAGGCAGGAGCATGCGGCACGACCGGCGCTGCTTTGGGCGGCTGGAGCAAGAAGACCAGAGGTTGAAGAAGCACTACGGCCGTTGGATTGACATCGTACGGTCACTGGAGCTAGAATCGTTCATATTGACTAAGTTGACAAAGCCCTCCGTCCCCGTCAACTTAGTAGGCCTACAAGTCAGCCTCCCACCATGGTGGGTCCCAGCTAGCAGGGGGAGTATTCATTTTTCTGTGCGTAATAAGGAGGCACTTCCGGTGGGTCCGAGCTGACAGCGGGAGGAACATTTTTTTCGCGAAATACGGTGGTCCATCCGGTGGGTCCCAGCAGTCAGGGGCAAACGTTTTTTTCGCGAAATACGGTGGCCCGTCCGGTGGGTCCCAGCAGTCAGGGGGGAAATGTTTTTTCCGCGAAATACTGGTGACCCGTCCGGTGGGTCCCGGCTGTCAGGTGGAGGAATAATTATTTTGCGCGTAATAAGGAGGCACTTCCTTGCGGCTGCCGTGGACCCAACTGTCAGCCTCTCCACGTACAGTACTCTTCCGATGGAAGTCGGTCGTTGACCACATTGACCACGCCGCGCCGGGAGCACCACGGCGGTGGACGACGGCGAGGCCTAGGAAGGGGACGACATGGAGCCGGGGAAGACACGGCAGTGGATGCCCACGCAGAGAGGAGTACGAGGGTTCACTGGTTCGGCTGCGGTGTGAGGCTGCCATCGCCGCAGAATAACAGGGGGAGTGGGTGAGTGGAGGGATGGCCTGGCCAGCGGTGGGAGTAGTATGGGGACGGTGAGGCCACCGCGGCAGCACAGCCGGCCACGGGAGGCAGGAGCATGCGGCACGACCGGCGCTGCTTTGGGCGGCTGGAGCAAGAAGACCAGAGGTTGAAGAAGCACTACGGCCGTTGGATGGACATCGTTGACCACGCCGCGCCGAGAGCACCAGGGCGGTTGATGACGGCGAGGCCTACGAAGGGAACGACACGGAGCCGGGGAAGACACGGCAGTGGCTGCCCACGCGGTGGAGAGTACGAGGGTTGACTGGTTCGGCTGCCGTCACCGGAAAATAACAGGAGGTGTGGGTGAGTAGAGGGATAGACAGGCCAGGGATGCGAGTATGATGGGGCCGTGAGGCCTGCCCGGAGCACTGCCGACCACGGGAGGCGGGATCAGGCGGTTCCGACGGTGCTGGTTTGGGCGGCTGGGGCAGGAAGATCAGAGACTAAAGAAGCACGATTGCCGTTAGATTGACATCTAACGGTCTGACGCTGGTAGAGTCGATTGTTGACTAAGTTTCTTTTTTGAGAAACCTTGTGTACGCATGCACTTAGTAGGCCCACAAGTCAGCCTCCAAATCTATGGCAGACAACATAAAGCCCATTTGCTATTTTTTATAATTTGCAGCCCATTTGCTAATTCTTAAGTAATTTATTACAGCCCATTTTCTGCCCAGGACCACGGTCAAAAAGTTCAACTTTATTTTGCATATTTCGGTGGAGTCCGAACTGTTGTAATCCCGAAATGATAAACATTTTTTTAAGAACTTATTGATTTGCAAAAAAAATCGTTTTGTTTTTGTAAGCAAATAAGACGTGGGGCAATTGAGTTGGTTTAAGGGAAAACCAGTGGTAAAAAAATCAGCGCTGGGTGGGAAAAAACAACAAAAATAAGGATGTAAATATGAAAAGGGAATTTGATGTGTTTTCAATATAATGATACGTGTATATGAACTAGTAAAACTATAGGTAGAGATTAGAAAACGGATGTAGGACATGCGTTTCAAGAGGAAAATAGAACTGGGCTGTGTGTTTGATTCAGTAAAAAAACTGCCTGCGGATGTTGTAAGACTAAATATAACTAACGTTGGCGGGCCAGAGGGCAGTAGATACCTGATGGATCTTCGTGCCCCGTTGTCGTCATGGGCTGGGCCTGTTAAAAACCAAACCAACCCTGGGCAGTCTACAGCCCAGTTGAAACTTGCTCGACCTGAAAAAACAATATACATGCTCAATAAACGAGAGAATTCTGCAAGTACAGACTGATAACTGGGATGCAGCACGGATTTTTTTATCGTGATAATAAGTGCATGCACTTGTTTCTAAAAAATTGGAGAACTGGGAATTCGAACGGCGGGTGCTTATGCTACCCATCAAATAAAAATTAGGTGCCTGAAAATTCGTTTCGAAACAAATGATTCAGCTTTATATCACGTCGACCCTCGGCATGATGGTTGGAAGCAAATCCAAGTTCATACCAAAAGATCGTTAACAACAATACCAACTTGCGGACGACAAGGTAGTACAACTACCAATACCAAACTAACTTATAATCTTTTTACTCCTGGCCCTAGTGTTCGTCTGGTAGAAAATCTTGCAGAGGACCAGCTCCCGCTCCTTCTCTTGCTCCAGGTCCCCGAGGTGGTACTGGTGCATCACCCAGTTGGTCCTCTGTTGGTCGAAGTTCTTGTTGGTGTGCAGCACCAGAACCTTTTTTGCTGCCCGTCTTGCCGGCCGTTGACCATCACCGGCAAGGTATTGCAGGTCTTGTGCCACATCGCGTGCATGCCGCACTCCGACTGTATCTTGCGACGCGTCCACATGCCCCTTTTGAACGCCCTGGAATTGCGCTGGAAGAAATGCTTCCTTAGGCCACTCAGTGTGATACCTGCAGTATTGTGGAATACAGGTTTTAGTGTACCTAGTTGGCATTTTCATAACATCTTTGGCATGTTGCAGTCACTTGTTTCACTTTTTATTAATTGTCAAATTGTAATTGCTTCACCAGGTCTGCGTCTAAAAATAAAAATAGAGCTATAAACAAAGGAATATGTTTGTGCAAGTAGACGGCCGATCGGTGTCTTACCTGGAAGTTTCTCAGGTTGGGTGTAGCATATGCCGTGCTCGCTGTCGATGGTTGGTACGAACAAATCGATGATAGACTGAAATCTCGCGCTCTCAGCACTCACTTTGGCATCAAGGTGCTCGATCAGCTCCTGATCCGTGGGATCAAACTTGACGCCAGCTGGCAGCACCGGCCAATCCTTCTTCGACTTGCATCGGTAATTCCAGTTATATGGTACTCAATGTATGATCAATCGACTGTTTTAAGTGAATGATGAAAGATTTCGACAGATAAGTGGTACTCCAAATCTGAAGTCCAGAATACCTGAACACGCCGCCGGGATTCTTGTGTCACCTCACGCGCAGCGTGTTGTCACGTCAATTCAATGTGTGGACATGATGAATAATTTGACCGACGTATACTAGTACTGCTACTGTACTACTTACTAGTCGTATTTAGTGTCACAATTTATACATAGGTTTAACTAACAAGTATGCACTTGAAGCCTAACTGATTTATATATATGGCTTCTGCACAACATCTCCATCATCATTATCAGTACATCCTACGTAGGTGAGTTAGGATGCACTTGATCCCAGGAAGGTATCTATCCTTCAAACCAGAGGAGTGCTTCAAACTAACAACGGTACATAATATCCAACAAAAGAGGGTCGTGCTACAATAGCAGAATACATGGCTCAGTCTAGATATCAACACGAATCAAGTTGTGCATATTTGCTGTTGGCATGAACCACATCGCCGCATGTTGGGTTTGCAAAAGCCATCCATCGCATGGAATCTTGATGCCTTTCACACACTGAAGATTATCTGGCAACAAGCTGTGTCGACGAATCTCTGGATATGGTGATTCATGAAACCCATGGTATGATCTGTAAACACAGCCCCCCCTCGCGAATAGAAGTTGCATAGCACAGTAATCATCACCGGTGATATGATCGATGATTGGTTGGATGATTGGATAATTGAGCCCGAGGAACAAGGAGTGGTTGCTGAGGCTGTAAACCCGCCTCCAGTTGAATACGCCTGGCCCAACGGAGCTGGGATCTTTCTCGAACACGAAGCAGCCATAGCCATCAGTGTCACGAACGCCCCACGCATTGTACTGCATGTGGTTTGATGTAATGGTTTGGTCAATTACGTGCGAATGAGCATCAAATGACCGCCGTCAGCTGAACGAGCGATAAACCACCACCCATCGACTGGTATGATTCCAGGTCCTGGAATCATGAAGGCCAGCGCAGCGCATTTGCGTCTGCTGCAACAATTCAAATTGGAGACCAAAAGGACAAAAATAAACAATCATGTTCAGAGTATGTGTGGAATTAAGATTATTATAACGGTGACACATATCATTGACAGAGAATTGCAATGCCGTGGTCATAATCATACCCCAAGTTAAAAAAATAAGCCAATGGCTTTCACATTCTAGCAATATGTCATGGTTCAAACATCATGTAACAATGAGAGGAAAACAGCTATGACAGCGCCTACTCATATTCTACCATAGCACTTACTACTACTGTTCTCATATCAACTCTAATCAATAACATGCGTTGTTATAAAAATCTTGTAAACGAGAGTAACATATAGCAATCATGATGTTATGCTCATAATATGTATTCTAACAATCATTAGATGCCAATTGTTCTCATATCAACTATAACAATAACATGTGTGGTCATAAAAATCTAGGAAATGAGAGGAACATATAGCAATGATGTGGTTATAGACATGCTATGAATTCTAAATTTGTAACAAATGAACAGGCAGTCGTATTCATAAGGTAAAGATGAGATGAGATAGAACAATTAAACGACGATAGATTCCACCAGTATAGGCAGCCAATCTGTGCGTCAACCGCGTAAACGATACCATCGTGCACTATAGCATCAGACAAAAATGTTGCCTCAACAGGGTTGATGATGAGCCATAACCATGTATGGCGACCGGATTCCAGATAGACTAATCCCATGTTGAACAAGGCAATGAGCTTGTAATCCATGTAGTCTTCTGATGGTGTGGGCACTTCGCAGATTACAACTTTCTACAAACAGAGGTCGAGCCAAAAGCTTGACGCATCTCATGCGTAGTAGGCAGGAGTGTCCGGCGGGCCACGAGGCTCGATGGCGGCGGTATCCAACGATGGAAGGGTGATCTCTCGCTTGGTGTAGATATCCACGAGACGCCACGGACTACCGGTGTGGTGGATGAGGACGATCCAGTTGGCCTTCATGCCCGCCCAGTAGTGGCCGCGCATGAAGGACAGGTGGACAGGTAGTGGTAGCATGTCGAGGGGAACCACGGCAACCTCCGTAGGATCGTCAAGTCGGTGTCTGGGCCACCTGCGAGGATCGGGCATCAGCAAGCAGGGTGTCTTGAAAAGAGTCGGCCGGTTACAGACGAGTAGACGGTACAAAGACACCGAGCATGCGGCCAGACGGACGGTGCTGAGTAGGTCCATATGACTACAGATCTGCTCCAAGAGAACATTGGGGAGGGAATTCCAATCGCGGCTCTGCGTGTCAGTCGGTTCTGCCATTGGGGTTTTCGGTGCCTGCGAGCCAGCGGGGAAGTGGATTCGGGCGGGTGAGCGAAGAAGCTTCTCCTCGTGTGGCTGAGCAGTGAGCGGAGGGATATGGTACGCGCAAGCTACCAAGGAAGATGGCGCGGGCGGGTGAGCAGTGATCGGGGGTAAATGGTGTGCGGCCGACGATGGGGAAGAGAGGTGGAAGAAGAAGAGAGGAGGAAGAAGAGTGGAAGACGGTGAAGAAAGTGCATTCAATCTCAATTATACTAGTACTACTACCAGGATATACCGTCCTTCGGAGTGTAAATAATTACACCGATGACATGTGGGTCTACCACAACAGGGCCCATATGTCAGTTAATGGAGGACAGAGGTGCGTAGGCGTATTTGCGGAAGCGTGCTCTACTAGCAAACATGATGGCAGTACTGGGTAAGGCTGATTTAGTAACACCAACACGCTGGTTCAGCTTATTAATTACGTGTCCCATCTGCTGCAGCGTGTACTGTCACTTCACTGCGAAGACTAGTTGAATAGTTCTCTCTGACCCAGATGGGGAATAATGGATCGCGAGGACTTCCTTTCTACAGTATCCCTATGCCTCTACGCTCACTTCACTCATTTTGTTCCGTACCTAGTCACTTGTTGAAATCTGTAGAAAGCCAAATACTCCGTATTTGGGAACAGAGGGAGGCTTTTACTCCGTACTATTTGGGAACAGAGGGAGTATCATCACATGGAGGGAACAGAGGAAGCTTGAAATATGAACATGACAATGGGAGGGAGTAAGCCCCATGCATGCATGCATGCAACATGCAACACTCACACGTACACATGGACGCACGCAACACTCACGCACCCATGCGGCACACAGCACACGACGCAACACACACGCTCACGCTCAAGTGCTCAACCTACACCCTACGTCCGTGAAAGACTATACATTTAGAGATTTACACATTGACCAGGGCATAATTAACGCCCAAAAGTAGCAGACTTATGTGTGCATGCGACCATTGAGATAAGAAGATTAAATGAAGGCCGTTGCATGCTGTAATTAAGGATAGACATGTAGCCTATACCTACAGCACAAGTTGGTGCATTAGTCAATCAATATCGATTTAGATTAAAGGCTAAATGCATTGGAAGTGTAGATGTACATCATGTACTACACTCTCTGTTTTATAGCCGATGTACACTCTTTGTTGGAAGACCGAGGGAGGACACGTGCATGCACTCACATACATAGCCAGGGCGGTTCGCGCGCAAGGGTTGGACTCGTGTCGCGCCTGCATAAAGTTTTGTTTAACTGATTTCTTTGCTCTCCCAACTGACAGGTGGGACCTAGAAACCAGGTGACAATTTAACCAGTCAACAAAGTGCCAAGTCGACTATGTGGCCGTTCAGTAGGGTGCAATACGGTGCTCTACGATGAGCTAGTGATCATATAATCGCCGCAAAACTATATGTAGTGACCGTAAAGAGCGTATTGTTACATACGTTGACCGCCAGTGTATTTTTCTCGTGTCAAATTAAGCCATATTAATCCGAAAGGACGCAGTATGGACTACTACTACTAGTACTAGTACTACTTTGATGTGTCCCGTCAACTCGCCGAACGAGGAGAAGCTTGCTTACTACGCCTCTCCCTCGCCCACGCGCGCGGTGGTTCGCAGGACGAGGAGAGGGTTTCGACTACAGCGCCCTCTCCCTCTCCCTCTCCCTCGCCCTCGCCCTTGCGGTGGACGTGCAGTAGTTCAATCGGTGTCAGATTGCCAGAAGCATATTGTACTGTAGTATCATCATTGTTGGACCTTCCGAAGAGGCGAAGAGCCAAGTGCAAGGTTCACACGAGTACGAACTGTTGAACCTCCCGAAGAGGCAAAGAGCCAAGCACAAGGTTTTATAGGAGTTGTCGTCCTAGTAGGAGTGTACTACAACTATAGCGAACGATGCTACTGTATGATGCCGCCACGTCACGTATATCCAAAGCTGTGCTACCTTTTTTTCTCAAAGTGCGTGTTGGAGCCCGTGCAACAACCACACAAGTTGCATGTACACATAACACATTTACTAGTAACAAATTCTAAAGGACAAATGCCAGTATGCCACACAAGTTCATCTCCAATTCATGTGATAAATTTGTGCACGAATAGTCTACATATATTCATAGCACTACCATTCACAATTACCGTACTCGACTTACACGTTATACATGGGCTACATGTCCTCCTCCAGGTTCCAGTCCCAGGTGTTCTTCATGGATGGCACGTTCCATAGCGGTGGGCAACGGGAATCATTGTCGCAGCTTTCTAGTCCGGTTCCACATGATGGAGACTCATCCAAGCTGAAGCGACATAAATCAGGGATAGCGTGTCCCAGCATGACGTTTATCCGGCGGTGCACACTGAAGACACAACCATGCTTCATGAACGGCAGGCCTTCCGTGTCATGCACGGAAGGTGGCATCCGCTTCACAATGGGGTAGCTGTCCCCGATGAAAAGCGAGTACTCTCCAAGAGTGTTCCTCGGCACCCACGTAGCATCACGGGGGTCGTACTCGGCGCCGTTCATCTGGTACACGCGGCATCCCAGATCTGGACACGTGGTGACATACATAGTCAAGGTCCATGCATAATAATGTTGTGCTCAAATATGGCGGTCAGTAATAATGTGCAGCAAATAGTACTACTCCGGTATAGAGGAAGTAAAATAACCGGCTTATTATATATAGCCACTCTTGGCTACATGGATGAGATAGTAAGACATGGAAAAAAAATGGTGGCAGCTAGTGGGTTCAAGTCTTCAAGGGCCTAGCTAGCTATGCGCGTCCTCCAAGGTAAAAGGTACTCTTACTAGTACTAAAAGTATACTACTAGTACAACAATGAAAGAGAAGGCGAGAGGGTTAAAAAATGGAATACCTGGGTAGATGGTGACGGTCCGATCGTGGTAGATTGTGTGACCATGTTGCACATCAGTGGTACCATGGGTAACGACTGCTAATATAGTTGATCCCAATATGCCAAAGTCAGCTACAAGGTTCCAGGTTAGACCGAATCGCGGATGCAAATGCACATCCAGGATCGGCGATCTTATTTTGATCGGGGGATGACTGGTCCCTGCAAAATAATGGAGTACCCTTAGGGATGCAAATGATGGTTTGTGCATTCCGTTTGTAATCTCCCGTACCGTAGGATGGCAACCAGATGAAACAAGTCCCCTGGCTTTTCACCGCGAAGATGCGGCCTAGATGGTGCACGGCGTCTTCGAACGTGTAGGGGTACAAATCTGCTGTCACTAACATGCGCCAGCCTCTGCCGTTACTGCCTCTTGCATTGATGGCAATCCTTATGTCGAACACCGCGATGAGATAGTAATTGTCGTAGCCGCATCGCTTTGTCGGCGGGTCCGCAATTGCTATCTTCTTCAATCTCATGTAGGCATCATCATACGTATTCAAGCCCAGCCAGTCCGGAAGGCCGATCCCAATGGTGGAGAAGGGGTCTACCAGAACGGCCGCACTGCTGTGGATGTTGTGCAAAATGATGGTGGTATCCGGCCGGAGGTATGCAAAAAAATCTTCGTTGGCACCGACCCAGACCTATATATAAGACGGTGGGCAGCTGAGAAATTATGAGATGGAAATGGAATAACTACGTACTACATGATCAAACTCCATTACTGACCTGCTCATCGGACAAAATCCGACTACCTCTCAACGTCGGCAACTCTAGCGGAGTCAACGTGCAACCTGGCCAGGGAGCGCTGGACTGTTCGAAGGATTTTCCCATAGAAGAACCTTCTCCTCGAGGACGCATGGAAGACCAACAAGCGTGGCATTTTCCCAAGCCTGTTTAAATAGCGTCATGAAAAAGTTGGTGCAGGAAGCACCGAGTCTTGCGGCGGTGAGGATGTCGGAGCGGCGTGCAATTTCTCCCAAAGGATCGTCGTCCAAGGTCTCCCAGCCCCGACGAGGAGGAGAACCGCCTGGCGAATCCATGGGTGCAGCGACGAACTGCCTTCTCTTCGGGGGGAGGGGAACTGGCGAGGAGGAGATAAGAGCGTAGTAACCACAGGGCCTCGTCCCTTCCAACTGTAGATCGTTCCTCAGCGAAGGGGTGAGGCTATTATTTACTACTAGTACTAGCATTATGGAACGTTATGGGATTGCATTATACTATAAATAATAGCACTAGTAAGAAATTTTTGGCACTAGGTAGTAGTTTTTGGCGTGGATTAAGAAATTTTGGGTATGTTTTTGCCATTTTTTGTACACGCCAACTAGTGTCAAAAAACGTCTTACATTATGTGATGGAGGAGTACGTACTTGTACTGTAGCAGTACTAGTACTACTTTTCTCAACTAGTAGTGCGATGTATTGTACTTCTAGTCTAGTCTAGTATAGTGCACCAGTTTTGAACTCTTGAATCTCAGGGCGAAGGAGCTACAGTTGGAAGTGGAGGGTACTACTGTTCTCTAGAACCATCGCTGTAATATCAATGCAGGGGAAGTACACCTGCGTAGTGGCCTAGTGGGTACTCTCGGTGCTCTATTCAGCCGCTCCTCTCACGTAGCTGGCCTACTCAGTCGCTCCTCTCGCGCACACACTAGCAGCCTGTTTATCAGTGACGGTTACTGTGGGGGCAGAACATTTGAGTTATTTGATACAGCGAGACTAGGCTTTTCGCTTCCATTTGTGGAGGTGTAATGGATCTCATCGAACTTTGTTAGTATTTCCTTCTTAATGAATGAGATGAAGCAAAGCTTTTTCCTCCGTTTCAACAAAACACGTCAAGAGGAATTTCTTTTATGGTAGAGCCGATAATGGAGTGAAGTCCATGCGTGCAACGCCACAAGCTACAGAGTAGTAGTAGAGCACTTTACGTACAGAGCCATATTGCACAGTTCCCAATGCCCCGCCAGGCTTTTCTGGCTCCTCGAGCTTAATTGGGAGGCGCTAGTTTAAATATGCTACTAGCTGGAAGCTGCAAGCGAGGTGCGGCTAGGGCGAGCACGCGAGCCACGGGATGCTGGGAAGGAAAACCCGTTCACGTGGCTAGGCTGTCCTATGCACCCAGATTGTGGGGCCGCACGTCCGTTTGACATCAAAACTCAAACTACCCGTGTAAAAGATTGGCTCGCAGCGAAGTGTAGTAGTACTATTTTTATAAAAAAGGCCGCCGTGCGTTCGGCCGGGATCGAACCCAAAAAACGAGGTACACTCCCGCGACCACTAGTAGTACTCGTTGGAGTACAACGCAACCTAGAATCGCCTTTTGTCGCTAGTAGTACGTACATTGTTCCTTACAAGAAACCCCTAATGGTTAATAGTATAGCCAGCTGCTGGCTATAAGCCAATGCCATGTCATCTACAGCCCATCTTATAGCCAACATGTACAATAATAGATCAAAAGAGTGTACTACTTTTTTATTATGTGGCCCACTTCTCATTCTCACAAAGTGCCTAGGAGCACGTGCTGGAGCTGGCTCTTCATGAAGAGCCTGCTTACCTTCTCTCTCCTCTTCTCTTTCCTCCAACTAAGCAGAAATATACTAGTTTATTTCTTATAGCCCGCTGACTCAGCTCTATTGTACTTGCTCTAATAGTGCAAGAAACCACTAAAATGCCAAGAAACTACTACCACTTGCATACGTGGCAGAGTTAAGATAAGACTACCTTATCAACCATTGTACATGCTCTTACCAACAAAAATCCTCGAGTGACCTCCTACCTCTGGCCCGTCGACCTAGTCATCCTCGGCCATGGATAAGATGCAGCTACCGCCGCCGGCAGAAGGCGAGGTCAAAACCGCCGGCGGTGCGGAGCCCATGTTGCGGCAGCCCGGATGCCAGCTTCGTCCGGCGCTCGCGGCCGCTAGCTAGCCAAGATAGCTCTGTCCAGCTGCTTGTCTGCAAGGTTTGCTAGCTAGATTGGCACGGCAGCGCGGCGGCTTGCTCGCGCGCGCTGCGCTAAGGCCAGCCATTTGGCTCGAGCGAAGGCTAGCGCGGCGGCTTGCTCGCTCATGAGTCACGCTCGGGCCAGCCTGCCAACCCGTGCGGAGGCCAGCGCGGCGTCCGGCCCGTCCGGCGGAGCGGCGGCCAACTCGCTCATCACCGGCGCCACCGACGAACACGCATCAGTACTGTTTTAAGTAATGTTCAGGAAAAATAATGATTTGAGGGGGAATAACAGGATAGAAGGTCAGAAGTGGGTCCCTCGTGTCAACGGTCAAACAAAATGTGTTGGTTTAAGCTGCCTCTCAGCACTGACGTGTGGGCCAACCCTGTCATAAATGGGTTTAAACGAACCTAATCGGTAGGAGTACTAGGTAGTTTTTGGCGTGGATTAAGAAATTTTGGGTATGTTTTTGCTATTTTTTGTACAATAGATTCTTCCTAGGGCTGGTTGAAAGTGGTAGTTTTTTGTTAAATACTCTACATATTGTAAGTAGGAGTGAAAGTTAAGCTTTGGAAGCCAATAAGCAAGGCTAGTTACATAGTGCATATGTGTACATGATTGAAAGTAAATATTAACCATCAGTGACTAATATCTTGATGGAAAACTCGAAACTATGGAATACTAGGAAAAAAATGCATGGTTGGAAATACTAGGAATGTTCATGTCCGTTGCAACGTATCATAATTAGAATAATACTTACTCTAATTTTGATATACATATGTCACTAGACATATATTATGTTTCAATTATAATATATTCCTTGGGCTGTTTTGGTGAGGTCAGGGAGGGATGTGGTTGGTTTTAAGATACTAATTATGGGGTTTTCTGCAAATTGGTAGACAAGTGGGATGCTGGTGAGAAAAGGCAACAACTTACCTCACAATCGTTAGATGTAGATCTAATGGTCAGAAACGACGGATGGCAGACACACCAGCATCACCAACTTAGTCTTGTGTAGGAGTACTAGCAAGATAAGTGCATTGCACGGAAAATCAAGTAGGAGTACTAGCAAGATAAGTGCATTGCACGGAAAATCAAGATGCATTTTTTTATAAAACACTTGTTGTGGTTGACCCTTGCGGGAGTAATCCCATGTGTAAAAACTAATGATATCTCAAGAAATATGAGATAAGGTGAAGAGGAGTGGGGTGTGGTGGCGGTTGGTGGTCGGACTGAGCGGAGGCATGGGGATTGACGACGCCGGCAGCGGCCACCAGGCCAGTTTGTTCCAGAGGCTTCCTTTCTTAATTGCTCAACAATGAGGTTTGTTGGAGATAAGGATGAACGAGGGAAGGCCTTGTCTGCAAATGTGGAGAGGGGTGCGGGTATCTTTTAGTTTAATTTCCATCCGTCAGATATAGATCGGACGGTCTATATTGCAAGATGGCACACGTACCATCATCACCAACTCGGTTTTTTTATAAGAGAAGAAATATAAGTATGGAGATACAAACGTATTATTGATACTTGCTTCCGTAAACTAGCATCTACATTCTATTCAATGCCTCGGCATGTGGGGCCTTAGCACAATGACTTCTCGACTGTGTAAAACAAAGATTTTCCCGTCGCCGACAACGAGGGGGTGACGGCAGCGTGCATTTTGGCTTGCTCTAGTCCTAGTAGTCATACTAGGTGGTCTAAGCACGTGTAGATTTATTCTTTTTCAAGTCTCGTGTTCGCCGTACTGCCACGACTGTTGATGAATAGATGGTAAGTTATTCACGGGGAAACCCTTGTTGAGTGTGCTTGCGAGAGAGAGAGACAATGTGCGTGTGTGATATGTTAGAGACTAAGGCAATGATAACAGATTCTTTCTGTCTATGTGTGTGGAGGGTAGAGAGAGAGACATGTACATGGGGCTTTGTGTTGTGTAACGTGGAGACACATATCCATAATTAGAGAGTGAGTGTGTGAGTTACACATGCGGACATGAGGAGAGATGAGGATCCAAATAAATGGGTGTTTGTGCGTGTCTGTGTGTGTTTGTGCATGCGTTTGTGCGTGAGAGGGAGAGAGTGTATGTGGAGTAGAGAGACCACTAATGATGTAAACCTAGTATAAGGGAAGGGGGTATGGTGTGACATGTGTAGTAGCGAGATAGCACGGGTGCGGGCGGGGGAGCAGACTATTTGGAAGAGACATCGAGTGTGTGTGTGGGAGAGGGGTGTGAGAGCGAGAGAAAGAGAGAGCTAGCAATGGAGAGAGGGAGAGAGAGAGGAAGAGAGGGGGCGAGAGGGGTCGTTTGTGTCCATAAATGGCGTATAGATAGGGAGATAATGTTGATGTTGTCCGAAATTGGCCTATGAACGGAGACGCAAGGGAAGCGAGTCATCGTGTGTGTGATAGGGACTTCATGAGAGATCTAGAATAGATGGTGTGGAGAACAATGTGCGAAATCGAGAACGATTATACATTAGGGAGCTATGCAAAGAGTCACGACATATATGTATACAGGGAAGGAGCTGGGGCGGGTCCGCATGTGGGAGAGATAGAAATAGGAGAGTGGTGCACAAGGAGACAAAGTGTGCTTGTTTGCAGTGGGGGTGGTGTGTGAGGTGAGTGCGCGAGAACCACATGACTAGGGAGATAGACGTTTGGGGGCGACATTTTGTGTGTATGGGAAATATACACTCTACATAGTGCGTGTGCTTGGGTAAGAGAGATAGCGTCAGACCTAGAGAGTGAGGGAAGAGATGTGTGCATGCCCGAGAGACAAAGTGATAGAGACCTATGTTGGGGTGCGGACTTTACAAGAGAGAGGGTTGTTAATGTCCTCGTGTGTTGGTGTTTGGGGGAGAGAATGACTTCTCTATGTGTGTGTGTGGTGGGGGGGGGGTTGACTTCAGATAAAGAGTGAATTGGACCGTATGATGGTATTTTCTTGTAGTAGCTCAATGATCCATATTTGAATTGAATGGACAATCTAAGTTTCGAGTTGGAGACATTGATTTTCAAAACGTGCACATTTTTTTGTGTGCAAAACAAACAAATTGTCGGCCATGATATCATAGTCGGCCGTACGAGAGCAGAATACTTATAATTTTAGGCGCCAAAAGCTTTCAAACTTCCCGCTCACATCGAAATATCACGCGCCCGAAAGTTTAGCCCTGTGATATTCTTGTTTTACCCCTGCCACATGAATGGAAAAGGGCTGCTTTCGTAACTCCATTGTTTTCCCCTCTTTGCCCCCAACATTCTTCCCTAGAGCCCCTCCCCTTCCCCTCCCTGACCCCCAACCACGGCAAGCCACCGAATCTAGTCCTCCGCCGCAGAGGTGGACCTCACACCCCGCCAGATCTACCTTCCGCACCTTGGAACCCCCAACTGCCAAATCACCACTTCACCGGAGCCGCTTCAGCGACTGGCTTGTCCACCGCTCCAGATCTCCTTGACTGCCATCATGGTCCACCGCACCGGATCTGCTTAACCGGCGCCCTCATCCACCACAGCGTAGGACCTTCACTGACTCCCTTGTCCGCCCCTTCGCTGGCCCTTCATACAAGCCCTCGTCCGCCGCAACAGATCCGCCTCACCGAAAGCACTGTACAACGCGCCCGCCGAAGCCTTCGTCCACTGCACCGGGCCCGCTCCACGGACGCCATATTCAACTCCACCGGCCCTGCTTTACCGAAGCCGCGGCCTCATTAGGTTATTTTGATTTCTACTCCTTCGGTTTTTCTCTTTATCGTGCAACTGTTCACTTACCACAGATGAGCTTTCTTGTATGTCGACAGGCGCCGCAACCGTAGCACCGGAGCCGCTTCAGCGACGGTGACAGCCGGCCCAAACTCAACCGCAACACGAGCACCATCGACGATCCTTAGTTATGAAGTATGACAACGATACCCATACGCCGCCGAGAATCAGGTACTATTATCCAACGGCCGGCGCCTACGTTCACTTTCCTAGCATAAGCACCTTTGAATTTCTTCAGGGCATCATTCAGTTTTTCAAGAGACGCGTTATTCTGCTTGCACCTGTAGGGCCATACTTCTGGCAGTGAACATGTTACATGTGCTAAATTACATACCAGTGCACATATAGTTAATATGCTTTAGTTTTGTTCTGATGCCACCTGTTGGTTTCATCAGACTGCTTAATGTTCTCTATGCTTAATTACACATCAGCAAACTAGCATGTGGTTCCGCTGCTTTTTATTCGTTTTACCCTACATTTTCTGATGCTAGCTATTACATCACTGCTCCGAGCCTCTGTTCATTACTTGTTTGTGTGTTCTTGATCTTCCCAAGTTGCATGACTAATTTGATGCTTCTATAATTATGGAGCTGCCAACCCCATAAACCAAAATATTTGTTCTTTTGGGGCTGGCACCTCGAACAAGCATAAAAATAGAGGGAAGCAGATATATTGTCGTGTATGCACACACCCTTCTTTCATTAGTTTAGATGAACCATTGATTATCAATTCGGACCAGTGCATGCGATTAAAATTAATTTTACCTAAATAGATGGTGCAGAATAAACTACAACAACGAGATTTGCAACCACGGGATGCTGACGATATCTTCAAAGAACATTGCAACAACAGCTAGGCTTCAGAGCAACATATGGTAAGCCAGTGTGTTTTAGTACATGTGAAATGAAATGCGAGTGGGCTGCTTTCTTGGCTTGTGCCCTCAACGTGTAATCCTACCGAATTACAAATAGTTCAGTTGTCTGCTTTGCTGTATTGCTTGATTCGAATGCTTATTTGTTGTTACGCTATACCTGAGTTGGCCAATATGTCAGCACTGCCTGCTGTACTATCGTAAAGAAATGCATGCCTATTTCATTTGAGTCCTTAACTTTTCCTCTCAACTTCATCACAAGACTGTCTTCGTAGTTTATATGAGGCGACACTATTAAGTGCTTTCTCAGATTATTTCAACTGCTTAGATGCCTTGGCAACTTAAATATAGCGGTTGTACACTCCCTTTCAACTAGGGATGTCAACTGGGTCCCGTTTAATCCCGATTAAAGTCCACTAGTGGTATGATAGTTCAAAAGAGTTTTTGTTTTTTGAGGAAAATGAACTAGGGAGGTAGCAAAAACTAACTAGATGGGACTGGCGGATGTCGTCTATTTGCCACTTACATCCCTAGTTTCATCTTACCATTTTAATTTCTTTTCGGCTGATGCTTCTTCGAACCATTTAAATATAGTTTGCCATGCTCGGCAATAATTCGTCCGTCGTTTACCATGTAAGCTTACTGCCTGGATCATACGATAACTATCTCTTACTGATGTCCAGCAGAAACCTTTCAGGATGCCGTTCACACTAGGACACAATGTACAACCCCAGAATCTATTTGTGGAAGCAGTGCGCCATCCATGTTACCAGATGGTAGCAGTTCAGAGGCAACACCGCCGGAGAGCAGTCTGAGCACCGATATTATAGTGCTTGAGGCTCTACTAGAGGCAGAAAGAGATGGTGTGGCTGCCATGAATGAGGTAATCTTTATCTTGAGGCTGGAAATTACGGAATTAGCGGCACGCATTATGCAAGCAACCCAAGAATTGAAGGAAGTAAGAATGTTGCATTTGAAGACGGAGGAGGTCCTGCTGTTTCTGCTATCTGAAGCCCAAGGTAATCCCGGTTCTTCTTTAGATACCAGTTGAAATTGTCATTAGATTATTGTACTTGAATGTTGTGTCATGTCTCTGAATGGATTATGTTGCAAGACCCCCTATGTGGTCCATGTGTTGTAATGATCCGAATTTTTTAGGCGAGGTAATCCTCAGTACTTGTATGATTGACATAAGGTGAACTGTTTTTCGTGTGAGCATATTGTATTGGATGAAATAACTGTTTGACTCAGAGTGTATCCAACCTACTGAATTCGAAGATCACGGCATTTCTAAATCATAATCATATATAAAGGTGGAATAAATCTTTGTTGTTGTTTTGAAGAAATAAATAACAAAACATATAATTAACTGTGGATATTCGTAATCGAATACAAATTGGATTTGAATTTAGTTTGCCAGGTCCCAGGGCAAACGTGAATGCTAATTCTCCCAAGTTTTGAACGAAGCGGCTAAACACCCACTATAATTTGTGGGCTGCCTGAAGCAAGTGTTTGCGAGATGGAAATTACTGTCTACCCCTGACACTTGACATCCTTATCGACCGGATTTACACTGCTGTCGATAGGGGTAGACTAGTAACTTCAATCAGGCGTGACACGACGGCCTCTGAGCCCATTCAGACACGGTGGGCGCCAAACTTGGGCGGCAAAACACATTTGATTCAAGCTCGTCCGAAAGCCATGTGTCTCTTCCTCCATTTCCCCATTCATACACGGTGGGCGGCAAAACAAACTCTCATCGTCCGAAATCGATGTAGGCTAATATTTTAAATAGGGGCAGATGTGTAACTTCCATCAGACCTGACACAACCGCCCTACCTGTCAGGCCCGTTCATACACTGTGGGCGCCAACCGTGGGCGGCAAAACACCCTCTCCTCGCCCGAAATAGTTACCGGCAAATATTTGGGAGATGCGAGATTACTGTCCTATCCCCAATCGACGCGATGTCCGAAATTTTAAACGGGGGATAAGTTCGTAACTTTGCCCCATTTCAGAGAAGCGCGTCCCAAAGTTTGAGATCCCCCCTCCCCTCCATTTCCCCATTCATACACCGTCGGCGGCACGACAACCTCCGCACTGTGGCCAACCTCCTCCGTCCGCCACCCCATCCTCCACCTTGCCGGAGCCGCTACCCCTACCCCGTCGTCCACTGCAAGAGATGGATGTCTCTCATCCACGACGCTGGACCAGGATCCTTTCATCGCCTCCTCTCGCTTCATCGGCGCCGTCGTCCACCTTGCCGTTGCCGCTCCTACGACCGTCTCGTCCACGGCAACAGGATATATCCCCCGACCTGGCCGTCTGCCGTCTAAAGTCTTCTTCCCCGCTGCCGACAGCCATCGCACCCGCAGCACCCTCAACGTATCAGCATAGGCCTACACGGCGTCGCAAGAGAGGTGGTACTCTTTCATATGTGCTTAAGTTATTGATCTCACCCAGAAAATAGATCGTAATTTGTTTACTGTACTTTTCTTGTCCGTACCAAATCGTAGTGGCTAGTTGAAAGCAAACATTGGTTGTGAAGTAGCTTTGTCCGGTTTGCACCTTCAAATCCGCCATGGCACGGGCACTATACTCGTAAAGCTTATGGTTTCCCCCCTTTATATTCACTACCATCATCGTAGGTGCTTCGTGTCGTGCTAGCACTACTCCTCAAGACCTCAACCCAAAGCTTACGTGTTGAAATACGAATCTGATATGATGCTCATATCACTAAAACAGAGAACGTTTAATTGGTCACCTAATGTTCCTATATTCGTTCGAAAAGCATGTGCGCCACCCACTGGTCCAGCTAGTTCCACTTTCCTGATTTTTCTCTTGATGCTTAGGGTTTTCCTGTTTTATCTACTCTACTATGATCTGCGTAGGTGCTTTCTGTCGTACTAGCATTACTCCAACCTTCAATCTAAACAACACAACACTCAGAATTCGAAAGCTTAGTTGTTCAAATATGATTGTGATATGATACTGATATTAGTTAACCGACACATTTAATTGGTTAGCTAAAGGTCCCACTTGAGTTTCCAAATGCATGTCGCGACATATAGAGAGACAGCATAATTGCATTTCTTTATCACTTGTTGACCGTACTTTCTTGTCCATACCAAATCTTAGTTGTTATTTCAAAGCAAACATCGGTTGCTAACTACCCTTTGTGCGGTTTGCAGCTTCAGATCTGCCATCCCACTGCCACGGTCAACACTGTACTCATGATGCTTATGTTTTCCCCATTTCATGATGACCACAATCAGCCTTCGTGGTTCGTGTCATAATAGCACTGCTCCACCCATCGAGCTAAACAAGCTTAGTTGTACAAATTCATATCTGATATTATTGCTGATATTAGTAAAACTGAGAGATGTTTAATTGGTTAGCTAAATGTTCCTACTTTAGTTTTGAAATGCATGTGAGCCACATATGGAGAGACCGGAAAAAATAGTATTTCTCTGTGCGCTCTGGTTCATCATGGGTGGCCAACCGACATTGTATTGAAAGACTTGTAATATCTTCAATCTGCTTGCTCTTCTGCTCTTCTTTAAGATGATACTCTTCTCTTGCGGTCGACTGGTCAGGTCGAGTTGTTCTCCCTTAGTGTATTTTGAATCTGTCAGGTCAGGTCGACTTGTTCTTCTTTACTATATGTTGAAGCTATCATCTGCGAAGTGTCATCACTTCTGGAGCTCTCATATTTTGAGTAGTAGGCCACATTATATTAATGCACACAACAAATTACAGCATGCATGACATCTTTTAAAAGAATTGCAGAGATAGCACAAAGGGGTTTACAGGGAGGCAGTATTGGATTAGAATCACTTCTGCATTACAAAGAAAATCTCACTTGTTTTTATGTTTTCATGTATGTCAGATATTGAACATTATCAAAATGAATATGAGAATGGGCGCACGAGAGGAATATTGCGGAACGATCCACTGGCTAACAAACTTGGCATGGTGGAGGATGGCCTATCTTATTCACCCATCAAGGTGCTTGCTCTAACTTTGCAAAGTTGTATAGGTCGTACATATTTTGCATCTGACCTCTTGCATTACTTCTACTTTGTTACACCATCTGCTTAGTTTAAGCATCATATATGAGTATATGCCATACCTATCCATTTTCTGTACCTATTCCATGTGTCGTCACACTATGTTTTTCCAGTCAAATGTTGTTCTTTCATAATAGATGTCCAAAAGGAAGAGGGTGAGTGCACATCCTCAAGGTGTACAAACTAGGTATTTGGAAAAGGTAGTGATACCTGTTAAATCAGATAGATCAGCAGCCACAGAAAACACAGGACCAACTGTACCACACTTTACCCCTACTCCAGTGGCCAAACCCCTATTAGAACTGCTGGGAGCCCAGCGTCAGGTACTGTCTATGATATCAATTCAAAATTTGAACTCCTAAATTTCTGCTTGTGCCTTACCTTCTCTCTTGTATGAAAACTAATTTCAGATGAATCTCCTTGCTCAAAGGATCATACGATCTCAAAACAATAATGGGCTCTGCATTGCTCTTGTCAGTACCTCTCTCCCTTTTGCCTTGTAACGCTGTATTTAATTAATTGCTATTTGATTATGTATCATCAGTCTGCACCTGAGCTTCATTATCCTCTGTTTCTTCCAATATTATTTGATCTATATTTACTCTTTGCAAAATGTAGAATAATGGCAACGCTTATAAAGAATTTTCTTTGGGGAATTTATTGAATTATCCTTCCATCAACATGGAGAAGGGCTTTGTCCAGCCCGTCTTAAGATGTAATGTAAGTTCATCCTTCTCAAGCCTTCAAACTTTGTTCTAGTATAGATTTGGATAGGCATCATTTCCTCCACTTCTGTTTGCTTTGCTGTTTACATCTGATTGGATGTTTGCAACAACTACCAGTTTCAAATTGTAGTTGTAAAAACATGTTCCTTATGCAGAACAGATCCATTTATTTTCTTATATAATTGTGAAACCTGTTACGTGTCTCCTTGTTTCTCTTTCAGACTCGTATCTCTTACGCCAGGGAGAACTTTAGGGAAGATAGTGAGCCAAACCATCTTGAGGACAGCGAGATAACCCCAAGGTCCTGTCTTGATGAAGACAGTGAGTTGAAGCCACTCACCAGCAGGTGTGAGACAACCTCTATGCAGTCGCTGCCTCAATCAGTTCGACTTCTTCAGTCTCAACTTAAAGCGGAAAGGCTTGCTTCAGCTCAGCTCCGACTTGAAGTCAAAGATGCAATGAAGATGTCAGAGGACTACCGTACGCACCATCATGCCTTAAATCTAGTGTTGATGCATCTATCTTTGACACAACTGAGGTCTACTCAGCTTCTTCAGCTGTTTGGTGGGCCTGACGTGGCCAGGCCTAGTGCCTTCTGAAGTGCTCTCAGTTTTGTATATTCTTTTGTCGGCGCGTTTATTTGCGCTAGTGGCGAACTATGATGCCCAGTGGATGTAATATGTGTGATAGCCGTGATAGCCTAGCGTAAGTTGGTTGCTTATTTATTTCCTTGTTGTCTTGTTTATTTGTTTTCTTGTAGTCATTGCAGTTCTTTTTCCGCAATTTGCTAGTGGCTGCAATAACCTATTTTTTAAAACTAGGCCACAATAACCATGGGCTAATATTTACTGTAGTGACACTGGGCCTCCTACGAGCCGTAGAAACAGTGGGCCTTCTACGGGCCGTAGAAATAGTGGGCCCTTCTACGGGCCGTAGAAACAATGGGCCTTCTACGGGCCGTAGAAACAATGGGCCTTCTACGGGCCGTAGAAACAATGGGCCTTCTACGGGCCGTATCATCAATGGGCCTTATACGGGCAGCACGATCGATTGGCCAAACATGGGCCAATAACAGGCCGCATTATGGCCGTAAACGGGCTAGAGTTGGAATCGTCCGTTCATGGGCCGACCATAACGGGCCATCGTTAATAGGCCGTATTTGATGACGCTATGAAAACGGCCCAACGTATTAACGGACCACAAACGGGCCGACTGTAACCACGGGCTGAATTTGGCCCACAAGCAGAAAATGTCAGTAACGGGCCGTAAGTAAACGAATGCTGGAAATGAGCCCAAGAATAAATGGGCTCTCAGAAGGCCGAAAGATAACATGGGCTGGAAACGGCCCAACGGAATAACGGGCCGTTAATTGGTATAAAGTGATACACTATTCATTACGGGCCAGTTTCACCACGGGCCGTTAATGGGTGTAAAGTGATACACTGTTCATTACGGGCCAGTTTCACCACAGGCCGTTAATAGGCCAAGAGTTACATAGGGCCTCATATGGGCCGAAATACGTCATGGGCCATACATGGGCCAGAAGTGAAAATGGGCTGGAATCATATTGGGTGGCCCAAATGACGCTACTGGGCCTAATTCGGATAGGGCGTAACGGGCCTTGGGTTAGCGGGCTGTAAATGGGCTATATGCGAACAGGCCGTTAACAGGCTTTACATGGGCCGGCCCGCCACCTTTTGACCAAGTCAAACGGACCGGCCTTTTCACAGGAATGGGCCTCTGTTGGGCCGTGCCACGTGTCGAAGTATCATAGGCGCCTTCTGTCCAATGAGTGGATGACATCTGTCCCAACGATGAGCCGACACGTGTCTCCTCCACCCAATGATGATTTTACACGTGGAAAATCCCCATTGGTCGGGGCTGTTAACGGGTTATCGGATCCAAAACCCGACCCGATAGCTTAACGGAGTTCCGTTACGGTGGATGCCACGTGTCGGTCACCCTTGACGAAAGCACTTCTGTGACGCGCGATTTATCGTCATGGAAGTGGACACTTCCGTGATGATAATTTTGGTAATGTCATGGAACACTTCTACGACAGCACAGGTATGACTATCTTGATTCCGTCATAAATTTGTCATGGATGTACATGCATGACCAAAAACGCGACCTACTGTGACAAACACGTATCATCACGGAAGTGCATTTTTTTGTAGTGCCTAAAATCCTCTCTATTGTTCTGAGAATATTTTGTGCCTACTGCCTTGCAATTCTTTGCCACATGAATACCCCTGCGGATAATTTATCGCCCTTATCGAGTATCCGCTCATCCCCCCAGTTGTTCATGTGTTTCACAATGGTCTTTGAAATACTATTCGATCCTCCAAAAAAATCCTTAGTAGCTTATTGCTCTGCAATACTTGTCTGCTTGCATTATGGATGCTTTCCATATGTCTGGCAATATTCCTTAGTATCCTTAGGCACCGTCATTTTGATCCTATTGATTCAACATGATTGTGAATGCTCGCAATCATCAGTTGATCCTTTTAAATTATCTTTCCGGCTCAGATTGAGCTGGTTCTCAACCAATCCAATTGTCGTCGATTGTACCCCTAAGGCTATTCAACTTATCCATCCCTAATCAGAACATTGCTTCTGATCCCTTGATTTGAAAATCATAATTCCTTTGCATTTGAGCTCTGGATTAGTCAGTTGTTTCTATAATCCAATGCCTTTGCATTGTTACTTCCTCTGGTTTGTGTGCCGATGCTCACATCAGCTCTGTTATGGACCGGCAGATCCTTTAATGGATTTTATCCGACAGTGTCCTTCCTATCCAATAACCTTGTTAGCCTTCCCTCGGATACATAATGCCTTTGGTAAATTGTATCCTCTCCTTTTTCACCCATGCTCTACTATCGAGCTTGTGTTATTTACTATTGAAGCTTGTGGTATATATTCCCACGATGCCCCTAAGGGTTGAACCTATGCCTTCCCAGATCCGGGTAAACCCGAGAGCTATCACGACTTACTCTTCTGGAGTTTTGCTAGATAAAATTTAAACATTACAACTTCTTCCAAAAATGAGAAGTGAATGAAAGTTTATGCATTGGAGAAGTGGGAGTCGACCTTGAACTTTGTGTTCATGCCCATGGACCCGATGTGGAACTTATCATAAAAGCTTCTTGTAATAATAACTATTTCCTTGATATGATATCATCTGGTATCTATGTATTGATCCTTTGCAATCGCGGTCCTGACCACATTTTATCCTTGATTCCATTTCTCAGACAAGTTAAAGCACTTGTCTTCTGTTGATCGATACATCTCCGCAACCTCTGTTTTGATCTTGAGTATTAACCTCTGGTATCTCGAGAACTGTGTTGCTTCCTGCGAGTCTTCATCTAGTATTGCTTCTCCCCGATCTTAGATTTCCCCCAGGTTCTGAGTTATTATTCACTCGAGAACACCGATAAGTGAATTGATTCCGCACTCTGATTCAATAACTCTAAGTCATTTCCAAGCCTTATCGGCTATATCATTATCGTGCGAACTTTTAACTGTGCTACCTGGTCCTTCTTCTCGTAGCACAATTTTCGATGATGAGCTCGTCTTATCGTTTCACGTCGAACAACAAACTTGACCCCGAGTTTGTATCGTATCTGTGGCTCCAATAATCTTTTGCTGCATCAGTCCTTTTGCTTGATGTAGTCGCTGATCAATTGCTTCTTCATGGATCCTCTCGACAACAAATTGTCGTGATCATCTACCTTCTAGTATTACCATCTTTTATGCCAAGGATATTGTGAGAATTGCACCACCCTTAAGAATTCTTGATACAAGTGATACTTATTAACATCACCATTCTTTTCTTAGTCCCCGTGTTGTTTCTAACCGGAATACCGACAAATGGTCTGTGATGTGTAAATTCTAAACTTCTAGCAACCCTATTGCTTTGGAGTTATTGGTCTATAGTTTCATTCTACGTCTATGGCTTATTGAATCATCATTCGAACATTGATCGTGCTACCTAGCCCATATTTCGGGTGCACATTTCAACAATGTTTAACTGTGTATGTTTTCCTCAAGCATACATCATTAAGTCATTTGATCTAGATAATGTTATCTCCTTGTTCACATAGTCGGGGAAATCCATCTTTTGGAAACCTCAATGGATTGTCGCTGAGTCATTCAGTCACCTCCTCACCTCTCGTTGATTTAATGGTGAACCCTTGTTCGGAACTCTCTCCCATAGTTCATTTCCGAGAATCATATAATGTCGTCTCGTCAATTGTGTTGCACCTCTTCTTCTCAGGAATCCTGAGTCTGAGGTGTCCTCACAACAATCAGATTTGAAACTTGTCAGATATGATGGTTGGAACATTTTCCATGAGTCATAGCATTGATCTTTATATAACCCAGTAAGGTGATATCATGCCTAGCACACCTGGTCGGAGGACCTATTGTTATAGTTCAATTTTAGCAAGGTTAGCCATTCTCCCATTAGGAAATTGTAAAACTTATTCTATAAGTTATTCCTGATGGATCCTTTTTGTATCCAAAATCTGACCCTTACATGATGACTATGTCAATGCTATCTCGAAGCATGTCGGTGGTACTCCGATTTTCAACAAGAACATTTGAAGCCCAATGCTAAATGTTTCTTGCTCAATTATACAAACACCGTTGTATGGGTAAATGTCATGAGCTTCCTATCCCCTTACCTAAATGGTTTTCTACTTTCTATCCTGTCATGGATATCATGCTTTGCTTGTCCTTGGGAAGGATATACCCCTGAATTATGTGTTCAAACACATTTTTCTTTCCATTGTTCTGATTAAATCTGATAAACACTTTTTCCTTTCCATTAGTTTGTTTAAACCCTTTCTATGATCTATATGATATAAGGAGTAATAATTCACTGCTTGTGCAAACACCTCGGTGCACAACTCTGTCAGTAAGACCTTGTTACTATTGTTGATGACATTCCGGTAACCACCGATGGACGGGAACCTTGCCTATTGGTCCGCCTCGTTTCAAGGAGCAGGAAAATGGTTCTCTTCGTCCCTCGCCCTTGGTACCGACGTTGTTGCTGACATATAACTGACAGGCTATGCTCTGACATGCCTTGCTATCATGACCGTGCAAGATGTCATCGTCCTCCCTACTTTAACCCACATGGTGGGCCCATTACCCACAGTTCCGCAGGATCGAAACCTGACTCTCCTGTACAACCCTATTTCTAAAGTTATTCCTCATGCTTGGCTTCGTATGTAATTCACGAGCCACCTTTCGTGTGATCATCAATTACGGTATTAAACACAATACCTATTCTCGTTGCCCTGAGCCCCTTTCACGTGTTGTTTCAGGAATCAAACGATTGCCTGCCCGCTCGAAACTTCCCATGATACCTCCTTACCTTGCTCTCGAAATTTTCTTAAGTTTCAATTCGCGAGTGACTTCTGCCACCTTCCTCGATATTATCGACCAGATAGTCGACCTTACAGAGGTCTGTTCTCCCGGAATGCCCACCCTTTATTCTTTCGTAAGTATGATGGAGTTCTTGAAGAAAGGACGCTGACTTCATCATGATGACCTAAAGAAGAGAAATAAAGACATCAATATAATGGATCGACCACTTCGAGAGGAGCAACCAAGACCGAGAAGATTCGTTAGAATTTCTTAACCAAACCTTTCCCCCTTAGACCCCTCTTAAATCTCGGGACGATATTTCTTGTAGTGGAGGAGAATTGTGACGCCCGGATATTTAAGCTACACTGAACCGCTGCTAATGATGCCACGTCACCTCGATTACTATTGCTAATCTCGCATCGGTTCGAAACTTTCAAATTCAAAATTTAAATATTGTCAAACATCAAAACAAAAATGTTCGGTTAGTGCCAAATATTACATAGGTAATTATAGTAAAGAAAACACAAAGTTATAAAATACTTATATGCCCTAAGTTGAATTAAAACAATAAAAGAAAATAAATAAATAAAATAAATAAAACAGAAAACAAACGAATACAAAAAAGGAACCCCCACTGGGCCATATGTGGCCCAGCTGGCCAGCCCAACTGGGTAAAGGCCCAGCCGGCCGGCCCACCCCGCACCCCACTCCCTTAACCCCCCTGGAAACCCAAACCCTAACCGACAGCCCCCACTCGCCCCTCCCACTCCCCCACGTCTCTCCTCCACCCCCCATCG
>NC_057796.1:430476996-430521508 GCF_018294505.1 Triticum aestivum | reverse complement strand
CGCCCCACCACGGCCGACCGGGCCGCCGCTGCCTGCCGCCGACGCCCACCGCCTTGACTCGCCCGCCACTCGCCTCCTGCGCCAGCGCCCGCGACCTGCTGCTTGCTTCGGTCCAACTGACCTTGCCGGTGGCGACCCGCATCCGCCCCGCGGCCACCCTGCCGGCCTCCGCGCCATCGCCCTGTCCGGTGCCCCGCCGCAGCCCCGGTTGGCTCGCTCCGCGGCGCCCGTGCCCAACGCCCGCTAAGGCACCCCCGTGCCTATGACAAGAGGCCCCACTCCCTAAAACGTTTTAGAAAAAAGAAGATAAAAAATAATATAAAAAAGAATTAATTAATAATTTAATTAATTAATTAGTTAAATTAGTTAACCTAATTAATTGTAGTTAATAAACCTAATCATTTTAGTTAGACTAACTAAACCTGATTAGTTAGTCTTAGACAATGACAACCGGGACCCACGCGTGTCAACTGGCTGTTGACTGCTGACATCCCCTTGATGTCATGCTGACATCATAATGGCATTTCCTAATTAAATTAATTTTGTTAATTCTAAAAATGAATTAAAACTTTGAAAATTAGTATTAAATAATCCGTAACTCGGATGGAAAAACTTTGTACATGAAAGTTGCTCAGAACGATGGGACGAATCCGGATACACTCTTCGTTCGTCCGCCACACATCCCTAGCATAGCAAACATGCAACATTCCCCCTCCGGTTCATCTGTCCGAAAATGCGAAACACTGGGGATACTTTCTCGGATGTCCCCACCTTCGCCGGTATCACCTATCCCTGCGTTAGGTCACCCCTAGCACAATGTATTGCCGCCTCTTGCTTTGTATTACAATTGATTGCTCTGTTATTTATTTTGTTCCCCCTCCGTTACTTCTTTTCGGTAGACTCCGAGACCGCTGTTGGTACCCCTGTGATCGACTACATCGACGACCACCCCCCTTCAGGCCGGAGCAACCAGGCAAGCCCCCCTGATCACCAGATATCGCCTATTCTTCTCTATACTGCTTGCATTAGAGTAGTGTAGCGTGTTACTGCTTTCGGTTAATCCTATTCTGCTGCATAGCCTGTCATTGTTGCTACAGTTGTTACCCTTACCTGCTATCCTACTGCTTAGTACAGGATGCTAGTGTTCCATCAGTGGCCCTACACTCTTGTCCGTCTGCCATGCTATACTACTGGGCCGTGATCACGGGCATATGATATATACTTTATACTGTTACATTACTTATGATACTGTTCGGAGATGGGGGCTGAAGGGGCAGGTGGCTCCATCCCGGTAGAGGTGGGCCTGGGTTCCCGACGGCCCCCGACTGTTACTTTGTGGCGGAGCAACAGGGCAGGTTGAGACCACCTCGGAGAGAGGTCGGCCTGGCCCTGGTCGGCGTTTGCGGATACTTAACACGCTTAACGAGATCTTGGTATTTGATTTGAGTCTGGCCACTGGCCTATACGCACTAACCAACTACGCGGGAATAGTTATGGGCACTCGGCGTCGTGGTATCAGCCGAAGCTCTTTTTGACGTCAGCGACTGAGTGGCGCGCGCCGCATTGGACCGTAAGCTCGCGCTTGTATTAAGGGGGCTAGGTCTGCTTCCGGCCACGTACGCAACGTGCAGGTGTGCAATGGGCGATGGGCCCAGACCCCTGCGCGCAGAGGATTTAGATCGGCGTGCTGACCTCTCTGTTGAGCCTAGGTGGGGCTGCGACGTGTTGATCTTTCGAGGACGGGCATGACCCGGGAAAGTGTGTCCGGCCAAATGGGATCGAGCGTGTTGGGAAATGTGGTGCGCCCCTGCAGGGAAGTTTATCCATTCGAATAGTCGTGATCTTTGGTAACAGGACGACTTGGAGTTGTACCTTGACCTTATGACAACTAGAACCGGATACTTAATAAAACACACCCTTCCAAGTGCTAGATATAACCCGGTGATCGCTCTCTAACAGGGCGACGAGGAGGGGATCGCCGGGTAGGTTTATGCTATGCGATGCTACTTGGTGAACTTACCATCTGCTCTCTTCTACATGCTGCAAGATGGAGGTGGCCTGAAGCGTAGTCTTCGACAGGATTAGCTATCCCCCTCTTATTCTGGCATTCTGTAGTTCAGTCCACTGATATTGCCCCTTTACACAGATACCCATGCATACGTAGTGTAGATCCTTGCTTGCGAGTACTTTGGATGAGTACTCACGGTTGCTTTTATCCCTCTTTTCCCCCTTTCATTCTACCTGGTTGTCGCAACCAGATGCTGGAGCCCAGGAGCCAGACGCCACCGTTGACGATGACTCCTACTACATCGGAGGTGCCTACTACTACGTGCAGGCCGCTAACGACGACCAGGAGTAGCTTAGGAGGATCCCAGGCAGGAGGCCTGCGCCTCTTTCTATTTGTATCCCAGTTTGTGCTAGCCTTCTTAAGGCAAACTTGTTCAACTTATGTCTGTACTCAGATATTGTTGCTTCCGCTGACTCGTGTATGATCGAGCACTTGTATTCGAGCCCTCGAGGCCCCTGGCTTGTATTATGATGCTTGTATGACCTATTTTATTTTTAGAGTTGTGTTGTGATATCTTCCTGTGAGTCCCTGATCTCGATCGTACATGTTTGCGTGTATGATTAGTGTACGATTGAATCAGGGGCGTCACACCTAAGCACACAAATCTCGCGGAAACTCCAGTATTATGGTCTAATATGCTGTGGCGGTGTGCACGAAAAGTGAATTTGTGTGTGAAAGGAGTTGGCGTAACCAAGGCTACACCAAGCGCTCGGTGAACACCTGTCGCAACCAGATGGATACAGAGGCGAGGACGGACTTGGTGATCAAGTAGTGAGACACAAGGTCATGACCACATCATCATCAAGCGTACGAAAGGGAATCATGCATGTCCAAAGAATGGAATGATAGGGAAATATAGGGGAGGAAAAGCAAGGCTTGCTGGCATTGCCCTTTTCTGATAACAAATAGCAGTAAGGGCTGCCGAAGGGACGGGATGGATGGCACGATTCAGGATAGAGACAAGTCTATCACTGAAATAAATACGGGTGGATGGCGGAAAAGATATCGACGCGATACCTGAGCATAACTCCTGCAAGTGGAGTTTGGAACACTAGGTACCATGGCATCACTCCGCTGGGACAGAGATGACGCCGAACACCGAAAAGCAGGGATGCAAAGAGGAAAGGTGCAGGTAGCGGATCGAAACCGATTCCACCTACACTCACAAGATCAACCATTAGCGATCAGATAATGATCTATAGGCATGCTATGCAACCAACAAATGCAGCAATCAAGTGCAACAACCACTGGGCTCTATACTACCGCTTCCTAACGCTCGCGCGGGCTAGGGGCGTCCTACAGCCAGACCTACTCTGATACCAAGCCTTGTGGCACCCCGGCTCAGAGAAACCGGAACGCCCTGTATTCCAGCCCAGAGATCGAGGAGAAGTCTTTTGGAATACGGCACTGCTTAGCATAGAACAAATCAGCTCTTTATTACAATCTAAATGGGTATAAGGGTTACATTGGCATGGCGACACTACGCCTGCCACGGTTGCTCCATGCAAGCAGCAAAACAACACGATGCAGCAGAATAACTCTAGCAGCGGAACATCGACGACGGTGATGAACTCCACTCGGCAGGACTCTGGCTGGAATGCTTATCCTAGCTCGCAAACAAGGGATCCACGTGTAACATCCCAAAATTCTAAATTTTGGAATGTTATATTAAATAGATAGTTTTGATTGTTTCTTGATTGTGATGTGTGGAATTGAGTGAAATTTCAAACTTTTCTTTATGAAAGTTAAATGAGAGGGAATAAAAGGACTTTCCCAAACTTGCATTTTGCATTTGTAATCTCCATGAATTCAAATTCATTTCATCATAAAACCCTAGAGAGAAGATGACATGACTTCTTCCATTTAATTAAATGAAAAAGGGTTTTGAAAAGATTTGAATTTCATTCGGAAATATTTCCAATTCATAAACTTCATGCAACTCAATGATTTTCATGAGAGAAGATAAAATGACTTCTTCAAAACATATGAAATCTGAGTTGGGAGTTTCGAAGAATCAAATTGAAAATACCTTTTGAAAATTATTTTCAATTTGGAGTTATTTGGCTTTTATTCAAATTATTTTTCTCCAAAAATAAAATATATGGAAAATAGGGTAACATGATTCCCTACAATAGAAAATTGGAGAGAAATAAATTTGAAATCATTTTTGGTATTTTTAAAATGATTTTTATTGGGTTTTATTGTAGCAGACGCACTGTTTGAATTATTTAAATTTTTGAGGATTTTATTTGACACTAGAAAAATGTTCACGTTATAGAAAATCTTTTTCTGAAAATTTTGATATATAATATGCTTATATAAATTTTTTTATTTGTTTAGTTTTATTCTTGTTCTCAAAAAAATTGTTAAAAAAATAACTTCGATCCGACCGAACTGGGCCGCGCCCAGCCAGCTCGCCCATCGCCGTGCCGCCTTCCTCCTCTCGTCGCTCTCCCGCCACCGCACGCCGCCGGTTGTGTCCGAGCCGGACACGACGCCGCCTCGCCCCTCCTCCAAGGCGCCGCCCCCCCTTCTCCTCCTATAAATGCGCCGGCCCCGCCGCCCTCTTCTCCTCCTCCCCTCAACCGCCGTGCCGCCGCCGCACTTCCCGTCGCCGCCGGCTACGCCGCCCGCGGTGGCCACTGCCGCACAGCGCCACCACCGCCGCAACCGCCGCTCGCTGCCGCTGCCTGCGCGGCACCCCGCCGCTCGCGCTGCTGCCACCGCACCGGAACTCGCCAGAGCCGCCGTCGCCTCTCGCCGGTTTCGTCGGTTTTTTAGGTAAAAACCCTAGATCGTTTTTTCTTCAAAAACCTAGATCTGTTTTTTTGGTTTAGTTATTTAGCGAACGCTCGCTGTTTATTTCTTTGTAGCGAACGAATTCATTCGTTAGTGTTCGGTAGCGAACGTTGGTTTAGTAGATTTTTTCTTTTTCTTTTTAATTTATTTCGACCAGGGACCTATCCGTGAATTTTTCTTACAGATTAGTCCCTGATCTTCAAACCCTCGCAACTTTTTACTCGCTTGTCCAAATCCAACGAAACCAAGACCCACTTCTTCGTTATGATCTCCTTTATCCTGTAATCCAACTTAAACATGTTTTCCAAAGTTTTAAAATTTGTATTCAAACAGTTTTGTATTTGAACTTCGTTTGATCGTAACTCGAATTCTATAACTCCGATTTAGTTGATTCTTTTTGAAAATTGAAGATCTTGACCTAGACTTTCTGATAAGGCCAAATACACCCAATTTTGGTACTGTTAGAAATTGTTTTCCGTTGCAAGAGTTAATTGCTTGTTTTCGAAGTTTTCCGAGATCTTTTCTTCGATTCTTTTGCATGAGTGCTTATGTATGCAATTGCTTGCTCACGACAGATTGAACGGAGTGTGACGAGTAGAACTATCAGGAGTTATGAGTGCGAATCATCTTCATTAACAGTACAAGGCAAGTTCACACTTTGATCATATCCTTTTATTACCCAGTTTTTATGCATTAGTTTCAACCCTCAAACATTGCATGGTTAGGATTGATAACATGTGGGCATTGGGAAGTAGTTGATGAGGTAGGAACCTATTGTCTTGCATTCAAACCCAGGGTGTTACTACGTTACACTTATACTGCTATGCTATGCTTGTAGACGTGGTTTGGTTTGAGATAATTCATGAAAGATGTGAGGGTTATTTGTTAACTAGGGTTTAACTTAAGGTGGCTACTTTAATACACATCTGGGTGGATTGGTTGGGGCACCCTGGAGCACCCAGTGGTTTGCCCGAGCACCTGGAGAACCTAGTGCTTGCCCAAGGGGATCCCGGAGTGCCCGTGTGATCACCCTATGGAATGCCAACCAGACTCTAAGGGATCATAAGATTATTCATGCTGGAAACTTCTGTGTGCAGCCACAAGCTATTATGGCCTCTGGCATAGTTGAGTATGTTGCGTGACCTCTTTCAGTGGTAGGCTAGCAGATGTAGGGGGATGTAGGTGGTACTGTCTACCCAGAGTCAACAGTTAATGCTTCGAAAAGACTGTGTCTCGGTCATCCGTTTCTCAAACATCATGTAGTGCGAGAAATCCAACGGAGGAGATCGAGTCTTGTGGGGAGAATTGCGCAAACCTCTGCAGCGTGTACAAACTAATCATGATTAGCCGTGTCCCCGGTTGTGGACATCTTGAGTATCTGGTTCTTAATTATTGATTTGATCTCAGCACTCTAATTAATTAATTTGTTGGGTTGATGATAATTAATTTGGGATTGAGTTGGAGGAACCTTCTCAATGTTTTCAACAAACTTTAACCTAGAGCCTCCACCAGCCAAATATGCATGTAGTGATAGCCATTATTCAGCATTGCTCTACAGTGTGAAATTGCCAGTACATTCAATGTACTGACCTACATGGCTGCAACGTCTCATGTTGCAGGATTCTTACAACGAGTAAGTGATACGTTAGGGTTACGATGTCTACACTCAACTTTGCCGTTGGTGTTGATGGGAATCCACAACCTTGTTGTTACTTCCTCTATTTGGATTGAGGTAATAGTATTTTATGTTACTTTATACATGTGATTTACCTCTGTTATAAATCCTCGAGTACTGTGTGTGTCAGCATACCGATCTAGGGATGACACTTAAGCACAGAGACTTCGATCCATTCGTGTCTGGTCGATATACCATGGCAAACAAGCAATCAAATCCGGCATGACCTGCAAACTGGCATGACATGCCAGGTCAATACATTGAATGTACTTGCAAACTCATAGCAACCAACAGCAGTCAAGACAGACAACAGCATGGCAATTACAGGTTAACAACGATTAACATGATACTATCAGAGCAACATGGCATGAACAACATGATACTGCTAGAACAATACGAGCAGGGCATGAACATATAAACATCATGACACTATCATTTAACATGATGATGTTATCATGCACCAACTTACTCTGTTCGGGTTACGTTATAACCAACACGAACATCACACGATCATCTCAGGATCCAATCAAGCTTGGTATTAACAATACCGTAGTAATCATTACATGACCACAAGGAGCTTGATCTTTACCCTTGACTCTCGCATAACACCACAAATATCCAACAACTCGATATCCTCGATACCACGGTGATCCTCACTTGATCACAACCAATCTCTTTCTCATCATCGAACCAGGGTTGTTATTAATCAAGTTATTATTATTACTGTTGACCCACAGTGTGACCAACTACGAACTGGGCCGTTATCCGCGGGCGCGGCTATCGATAGATTTAATACACACTCTTCAGAGGTAGCGCACTGTACCCACACTACGGAACCCATGGCCTCGCACTCCCATTCGGGTGGACCAATGGCGTTCCGACAAAACCGTCCTACTGCCATGACACCCTCCCAGCCACTCCGACAAACTCCCCTTTGGGATAAGTCATGGGTGGCCCCGTGCCTGCCAAAGGCATCAACGGCCACCGTCATAGCAAAACATAAACGGTCCAAAACTGGCACAATGGATCCATACTCAACAACGGGCACACAAGGCTTATGCCGTCCTACCCAGCCAAGGTAGCGCCCGCGCATAACCTTCCCTCGTTGGAGGCACCGGCGAGAGGCATGACAATAGACCCAGTTAGGACCTCCCCATAAAGGCAAATGTGGCGGTTAAACTTGAATGCAATATGCTGAGCCATGATAAAATAACATGATGCAATTATAATGTATGAACATGATATAAGCATGGGGTGCGATGACCATATCAATAATGAATCATATTAATTTGAGCATGGCATAATGACGAGCATGAATATCACAAGTACAGCACTACTCATAGCATAACATGACCACAAGCATCAACAATGAATACCATGCAAGATCACATCAATAACATTACCGAGTAAACACTTAACCAACTAACAGCAACGGAACAATGCATATCAACGGTATTCGGTGACCGACGACAGTCATGCCTCGAAGAACATGACCAACCCAACATGTACTACTACCAAGCATGGCCAATATGTAAGTAATACTAGCAGCTAGAACATGATAACAGAGTACAATAAAACATAGCATGACGGTAATCACCAATCCATAAGCATAACCGAAATAACGACAGCAGTAGCAAAACAAACATACAATTATTAAAGATTCATGTTGAAAACCAATGCTACTGCATGGCTATCATGCAAATATTGGTTGTGGCTTGCCTGGGGATGAAGAAACTACCGAGAAAGTTTCTCTCCCGAAGGGGCTGATTAGGGGCAAGGGCAAAAGGTCATTTTCAGTCTGTCAAAAGATAATGAAAGTGACACCAACAGAAAGGGCTCAACAAGACGAAGAAGTAGGCTTTGGATTCACCTCAATCGGAGTTACAAGTGAAAAGTTGTGGCCGTTCACTTTTTAGGCAGAAAAGGGCTTAAAGAGTGAACGTGCACAAAATAACCACTTCGGCCGGCTTAGCTGAAAAAAAGAGAAAGCGTATTTTCAGGAATACGTTTGCGCTGCACTGAAAGCGTATTCTTGGTAGAAAGCATAGTTTACCTAATACGCTTCCACTTGCCACATCAGCTGAGCGGGGTCACCTCCCCATGTCACCACTACAAGAAATATGTCGACTAGTGACCTTCTGTTAGTGACCCTAGAAGAATTGGTCACAAATTTATGACCATTTTAGACCAATTGGTCAAAATCTGTTCGGGGGGCTCCAAACCCTAACCCATAACGACCATTCTGGTCAGAAAGGTCGTAATTTCATTAGAGGAAATGGTCGTAAAGCGGGAAGCACTGTCCACTGCCTCACGCCTAGCTGATAACGACCAATATAAAATGGTCACTACACTTGAGTTTGAATGAATTAGGATGATTAGGCAGCCACCTCAGCAACCTCGCTTATGTGTCACTGTCTAGGTGTCATTTTTGCTTAAATGTCAATATTCAACAGACAGGCGGGGCACACACTGACATGCAGGACCAATTTGACAGGTGGGGCCGACCGCTTAATTTGCCCAATAAAGATGCGCGAGGCGGGACTCGAACCCACGACCTCGCGCTTGCTTCGCTCGGTTGCTACCGCTGGGCTAGAGAGGGACAGTTACTCATGTATGGGAATTTGTCTATACATTATATAAAACTACGGCTCTCTCGTATCATTGACTAGGTGGGACCTTCCGACCAGCTGGCATCAAACAGAGCAACAATTAGCAACACTGACAGGCGGGGCCCATTTGACAGGTGGGTGAGCGAGCGTTTAATTCCCTAAAAAAAGTGCGCTTGCGGGGACTCGAACCCACGACCTGGCGCTGGGTTCGCTCGTTTGGTACCGCTGGGCTAGAGAGGGATTGTTGCTAATGTGTGGGTAGTTTTCTATATAGTATATAAAACCACGGCTCTCTCGTATCAGTGACAAGTGGGACCTTCAGACCAGGTGGCATTGAACAGAGCAACACTTAGCGTTTTTCTAGGTCTTCCGACCAGGTGGCGGCGGGCGGCGGCGGAAGCAACTAGCAGGGGCCGCTCGGCTGAGGGCGGCGGGCGGCGGGCGGAAGCAACTAGCAGGGGGCGGACGAGGGCGGGGCCGGCGGCCGAAGCGACCAGCAGGGGCCGCTCACCTTGCCCACGACCTCGCCGCAGGTGACCTCGCCCACGGCCTCGCGGCGGAAGCAACCAGTAGGGGCGGAGGCGGGGCGGCCCGGCAGCGGAAGCAACCAGCAGGGGGCGGAGGCGAGGCAGGGGCGTGGAGGCGAAGCGACCAGCAGGGGCATGGGCGACCGACTGTGCTGGGGCAGGGGCAGGAATGGTGTCCTCGCCCACGCAAGGAGAGGCTCGCCGAGCATGGGGGGCTCGCCACCGCCACAAGCACACCTCTCGGTATGCACCCCTCACCTCTTCCCCCCTATCCTCTCTCACTATCTGCACCTCGTCACCGAGCATGGATTTCAGTGGGAGATGGATTTCAGTCAGATTTTCTTTAGCATAGATGAATTTTGTTGTTGCACTGTTAGGAGTTAGGAGATAGCTTGCTTGTTTGGTAGATATTGCATAGATGAATTTTCTTGATGTACTGTTAGGAGTTCTTCAGGCCTTTTTCGATTAAGATTTGGGGGGAATTTGAGCTAGATGGCCTCAGTTGTTCTTCAATTGTTTGTCTACAGATTGTTAGGATCATTGTAATTGTAATTGATAGAAACAGCATAGTATTTGTTAGGAGCTAGCTAGCTTGGTCTTCCCAGAAACATGATCCTTCTAAATCTTGGTTTGGTTTAATTTGAATTATCCTTCTCTGCAACATAAATTCATGCCAATTTCAGTGTTGGTTTGATTTATAGTTTGGTTTGTTTCAATGTTGTGGTTAGGCAATTAGGATATAAAATTTTCTGGATTTTTAGCGGCCATTACTACCATCCATTTTCATTAATTAATCTTGATGCACTTAGATTGATTTGCTAAGTTGCAACAATTTGTTGTCTTTGGCAGATGCCAAGAAGCTGGATTAGAAAAAGAGTTAGAAAGTTTTCGAAAGAACATATGAAAGGAGTTGATGATTTCATGTCATTAGTTCGGGCAAATTTTGCCAACGATGCTCACATTCTTTGCCCATGCTGCGAATGCCTCAACCGTCCAAGAATGGATCAAGGAAGAGTGGAAGATCATCTGCTTCTTAATGGGATGTCCAGCACATATGATAGATGGATATATCATGGAGAACCTTTAAACGGACAACCTCAACATTTTGAAGCTGATACACAAGCCCCTCATATGTTGGGTGGTGGTGAAGCTGGTATTGATTTCATGCAGAAGGTTTTGCGAGATAATGCTGGTTTGGAGGAAGATGATGGGCATGATGATGATAGGATTCCTGACCTATTGAAGGATTTGTACGATGCTGAAGATCATGCTGATGGACAAAAGTCGTTGTTTGCTGAGGTGTTAGAGGAGGCGAAGCGCGCAGCTCATGAAGGGGGTAAATTTTCAGGATTTACCTTCACCGTGAAGTTACTCGACATCAAGTCTTTCTACCGGATTAGCAATGCTGCATTCAACGCAATACTCTGCCTTTTGAGCTTGCAATTCCCTGATAGCTGTGTTCCCAGATCTTATGATGAAGCATTGAGCATAATCCGCAGGCTGGGGCTAGGTTATGTTTCAATACATGTGTGCCCAAATAACTGTGTCTTGTTTCGGAAGGATTTAGCAAAGCATGACAACTGTCCAAAATGCAATGCCTCTAGGTGGAAAGATGCTGATGGGAAGAAGTCAATACGAGAGAAGGTACTGAGGAACTTTCCATTGATACCAAGGCTTCAGCAGATGTTTATCTTGAAGAAATCATCGCTGGAGGTACAATGGCACAAGCTGAAGCGGCAACCTGTGGACAATGAGCTGAGCCATCCAGCGGACGGAGAGGCATGGAAAGAGTTTGACAGAATACATATAGATTTTGCTGCAGATCCAAGGAACATAAAACGTGGCATTGCCACAGATGGTTTTAATCCGTTTGGGAACATGAGCACGTCTTATAGCATGTGGCCAGTTTTTATGGTGTCGTACAACCTGCCACCATGGGCATGCATGGATCAGTCCAATTTCATGATGTCATTGCTTATCCCGGGTCCACAGTCTCCAGGAAAGGATTTGATGTCTTTATGGAGCCCCTCGTAGAAGAATTGCTCCAGCTCTAGACTGGTGTACCTACATATGATGCCTTGAGTCCGAAAGAAAAGTTCAATCTACGTGCTGCAATCATATGGTCCATCCATGATTTCCCGGCGCTGCACACTCTGTCTGGGAGGATCACAATGGGTTATAAGGCCTGTGCCCATTGTGACAAAGACCCTTGCTCAAAGAGAATAAGGAGCAAGATCTGCTATATTGGGCACCACCGCTTTCTTCCCCGAAACCATTGCTGGCGAAGAAGCAAAGATTTTAATGGTGAGAATGTAACCCGTGACAAGCCAGCTGAATTCACTAAAGAAGATCTGGAGCAGCAACTTGAAAAGGTGAAAGATGTGAGACCAGGAAAGCTTGCGAAGAAAAGAAAGCATGAGGAAGGTCAATGTTGGGACCGGAGGTCTTGCTTGTGGGACCTGCCATACTAGGCTGATATGAAATTAAGGCATAATCTCGATGTAATGCACATTGAGAAAAACATATGCGAGAATCTGCTAGGGACGTTTCTGAACATTGAAGGGAAGATAAAGGACACGGTTAGTTCTAGGCTTGATTTGGAGGACATGGGCATAAGAGAAGATTTGCATCTACAGCACAATGAAGATGAAGATTCATTTGAAATTCCACGAGCATGGTATACAATGAGTAAAGATAAAAAGCTTGCATTCTGTGAATTCCTAAGAGCGGTGAAATTTCCAGATGGTTATGTTGTGTAAGTGCATCTAGTGCCCCTTAGTGATTTTGGTATATTGAAGACTTATAGGTTAAGGGAATAATGCGTTTATGAGTGTACACATGTCTATAAGTCTATGAGGAGTTTGATATTTATAGAGAAAGTCGACCCCTAAAAATGAAGTTCTTCGACTGAAGACTTTGGTATTTCTGAAGACTTTCTGAAGACTTTGAAATTGAAGAAATTGGTGTGACCTTTAAGACTTGGTATTCATTTGAGGAACATGAAGCGTGAAGACTTTTGTTTTCGTAGTTTCATTTTCTCTTTCTTGAGTCATAGGAAACACCGTACTGTTAAAGGGGGTCGAGGAAATACTAAGGAAAAATTTCCTTGTGATGCTCAACTCAAAATCCTACACCTACCAATCTCTTCGAGTGAAGCCATTGGAAATCTCATACAGTTCAGTCATATTCTTCAGTGACAGAGACGAAGTTCTTCTGGTCTCTGAGGAATTTTTTCTGACTGAGGAGTTAGGAATTCGCCAGTGCGGATTGCCTACAGAGTGAGGAACATGATAGCCCTAAGGAATTTGATACTCAAATTTCCGACCGTTGCTATGCTATGTGCCAACTGTCCAAAAATTTCTACCCACCTAACGGTCATATCATTGAAGGGCATTTATGTCTTATCATGTCGGGCTGCTCCCTAGGCTATAAATAGCCACCCCCTACAACCACTAGCTGGTTGGCTGCTCCGAGAGAAACTGACACTTGTCATTTGAGAGCATCCCATCCTCCGAGGACTTTGAGCGAAAATCATCAAGTGAGGAAAACCCCAAACCCAAACACCTACAAACCCAAAGTGATTGAGCATCACTGAAGAGTTTGATCCTTCGTGGATCCGACGCTTGTTACCTTTCAAGACTGTGCTTCTTCCAGACGGTTAGGGGTCATGGTCTAGAGCATCCAAGAGGAAATTGTGGATCGCCGAGTGATCGAGTTTGTGAAGGTTTGGAAGTCACCTGAAGACTTACCAAGAGTGATTGGACGAGGTCTGTGTGACCTTAGTTCAAGGAGAATACGGTGAGGACTGGGTGTCCGGGACTGTGTGTCCTCAGGTTTAAATAGCTAGCTGCTCCAACCAGATGTACAACTGACACAGCAGTTGGAACTGGTCTACCAAATCATTGTCTTCACCGAGCTTACTGGTTCTATTTCCTCAACTCTTTCATTTCCTCATAACTGTGTTGTGCACTTGTTCATATCTGTGTTTGAAGACTGTCGGGTGGTTGGTGCGACATATGCCAAGGGATGGCTTATCATTGTGGGAGCCAATAAAACGTCGCCGGTGCCTAGAAACGGGATGAGGCGAAGACATGCACGCCGGCGAATCTTACCCAGGTTCGGGGCTCTCCGAGGAGATAACACCCCTAGTCCTGCTCTGCGGGGTCTCCGCATGATCACTAGATCGATAAAAGGTAGCTACAATCGCTCCTAGAGCTGTTGAGATCAAGGGAGAAGAAGAACAAGGCTAGCTCTTGCTTCTCTCTATCTATGGTGTGTGTGCTATGCTTAGAGGGCAACTCTATGCTCAGAGGCCAACTATGCTTGGGTGCGAACCCTTTGCATGGGTGCTCCGGGGGTTTATATAGGCCCACCCCCGGGGGTACAATGGTAATCCGACTGGGAACTGGTCCCAGCCGTCAGTGTCTACGCCCGCCGGCTTCTCCGCCGGCTGCTGGGTCCCACCGGCTGGTGGGTCCCGCCGGCTGCCGGCTACTTGATCGACAGGCCGGCCCCACCGCATAGGGTCTTGTCAGCGGCTACTTACTGTAGCCTCGCCTGTGATGACGAGGGCTTTGTCGAGGTAAGCGTGGCTACAGTGGGCCGCCTCGGGGGCTATCACTGTAGCCTTACCTCGTCTTGTCTCCTTAATGGGGCTCCTGCTTCGAGGAAGGGAGTAGCCGGCTTCTGGAGGCCGGCTACGCTCTTGGCCGATTGGAAAGGGCCGGGCCGCCTTCACGCCTCTCTCTGGCTGAGGGGGCCCGCAGTCCTTGGGCCGTACAGGAGTGGGTCGTGGATGACGTCGAGGCTAGCATGGCTACAGTGCCGAGCCGCACGGGAGACGTCCGTCCCGTACGGCCTCCTGTAGCCACGCCCGCCTCGGGCTTCGGGGGTATTGGGCCGCACTGTGGCCACACCCCGTCACGTCGCCGTTATGTGGGAGTGGTTTGGAGTGGTTGTGGTCTTGGCCGGCTCCTAGGAGTCGGCGTCCTTCTTGGCCGGCTTCTTGGAGTCGGCCACCCCGGAGTCGTCCTGGGGAGGAGTTGGTGAGGCTGGGTCGCCTTCCGGGAGTCGGCTTTAGTGGTAGCCGGCCAGGGAAGGCGGCCCAATGCTCGGAGTGCTCGGAGGCCCGAAGGCCTGATAATTTTTTCAGAAGAACCAGGGGCAGTCGGTTAGGCTACCCGTGGCCATTTACTCCGACAGTAGTCCCCGAAGCTGATTGGGCTTCGAGGTGGAGTGGGGTTTGAGAAGCTCGATCAGCTTCCTATCGTGACAAGCCGGCAGCTGGGAGCCGGCCTTGGTCAGGCGCGCCGCCTGAGTCGAAATCTTCTGGAGTCGGAGGGCGGGAACCCGCTGGCCCGTGCCCCGGGCCGGCCACGGGCCGTCGGCGAGCCACGTGGCCGGAAAGCCTGCCAGCCCACGCGCGTGACGGGACGTCGCCGCAGGGAGGGGGCCCGCCGCGTCCGCGCCCCGGCCCAGGCGCGGATCCTTTGTATCCCGAAACCGCCCGCACGTTCCGTGCGGCGGTTTCGGCTCGCATTTACGCGCAATAATCGCGAGACGTGGGGGGAGTGGGCGCAGTTAATCCCACGTCTCCCCCCACGTCCGGCCTCTTCGGCCTTGTGAGGCTATAAGTAGGGGGAGATGGAGGGCGGCAGGCCCTCGCACGCTCCTCCTGCTTCCACCGTCTTCTTCCCTCGCTCGTTCTCGTGACAGCGCCTCGCCGCCGCGCTCTTCCACTGCACGCTCCTCCGCCGCCGTGCTAGCTCTCGCCATGCCTCCCCACGTAGAGCAGCTTGGCAGGGATTGGGACGGCTCCAACGTCCGTGACGACCACGTCGACTTCCTCCGCGACACACGGCGGCTGCCCGCCGCGGACAAAGTGGCGGTCCGCCTCGCGCCGGCGAAGGAAATCAGGCCGGAGCCGCGGGAGGGCGAGCGGGTGGTCTTCCGCTCGCACTTCCTGCGCGGCTTCGGCCTGCCAGTGAGCGCCTTCTTCCGCTCCTGGCTGGAATTCTATCAGCTCCAGCCGCACCATCTCACCCCCAACGCGGTGGTGCTGCTGTCTGCCTTCGTCACCCTGTACGAGGGCTATCTCGGCGTCCTCCCCACCCTTGAGCTTTTGGGGGAGCTCTTCCAGACAAAGCTGGGCACGCGCAGCCGGCTCATACTGGCGCCTTCATCGCGTCGCGGAGATCGGGCGCCGACAACCCCTTCCCCATCATCACGTTAATCCAATCGGTGAAGAAGTGGCAAAAGTCATACTTCTACGTGCGGAACATCGCGCCACGGGGCGACTACATCAACCTGCCGGCTTACGTAGCCGGCCCACCGGCGGGCAGGCTGCCCCAGTGGTCCTTCCGGGCTGTGACGCTGTCGCAGGCAGGAAACGCCGCCATCGCCCTACTGCGGGTGATGGTCCAGTCGGAGGGCCTAACGGGGCCCGATCTTCTAGCTGCGTTCGTCACGCGCCGGTTTCTTCCGCTCCAGAGCCGGCCTCATCTGATCTGTCAGATGAGCGGCCAGCTCGATCCGAGCCGCATGTGCACCAAGGAGATGCCCCGCCACGAGGTCGCCTACATGGTGAATTACCTCGCAAACTGCCAACTCACTGAAGATTGGCAGTTCGGCAAGGAGCCGTATAGCCGAGCCAATGCTCCGCCTACGGTACGCTTCCCTTGTCTGTTTTTCTCTCTCTCTCTCTCAGCCTTGTTGCCGAGTATCTCCTGGCCAACTCTGACTTAGCCGGCTTGCTCTTCGTCAGAGCCCTCTGCTTCGGCTGGCTGGCGGGTCAGACGCGGAGCGTCGCTTCGTCCCCGACCGGACTGAACACGACCTGGAGGACCCCGGCCTGGGGGCGGTCCATCTGGACGACGCCGTCGAGCCGGGCGGTGGCCCAGCCGGCGACGAAGCAGGCGGCTCCGGGTTCACTGCTACCTTCGACGACTGGCCGGACGAGGATGAAGCCGAAGCCGTCCCGCGCCGCCAGCCGGCATCCGGACGCGGCGTGGGCTCCTCCGGTGCGCAGCCTGCTTGGGGTAGAGGTCAGAAGCGCCGCACCACCCAGGGCTTGTTCGGCAGCCGAACGAAGAAACCCAGGGGCGGGGCGGCAGCCACCAGGCGGGAAGAGGCGGCCGCGAAAGCGGCTCGCTTCCGCAAAGTGGTGAAGCAGCCGCAGACCGTGTCGGCGTAAGTTCTCTTTCTCTATGTACTCTCTTTCTTTCTTTTCTTTGGTGGTTCTTGAACCTTTGTCTTCTTCTTCAACGATCAGAGCTCCGCTGTCACTTGAGCGGGCGGCCGCCGGCTCCGTCGTCGAGTCGCCAAGGGGCTCTGGGAGCACCACCCGCCGCGTGGACCCCCGCGCCGACCTCCAGGAGGCGACGGAAAGCAACGCGCGGGAGGCGCGGGAGGAGCAGGAGGCATGGGAGGCGGAGGCGCGGATGGTGGCCGCCGCCCAGGCGGCTCGGGAGGAGGAGGCGGCGAAGGTACTTGCCAACGCCGCAGCCAGGGCCCAGGCAGAGGCTGAGGCCGCGGCGGCGGCAGGGGAGGTTTTGATGGTCACCCCCCTGCGCACCATGGCGCCTGGGGACACGGAGCCCTCGCCAGGGGGAGCCAGCAGCGACCAGCCAGGGCTGGGGGGAAGCGGCGATGACGTCATCATCTTGGAGAAGGCGCCGGAGCCGACCCCGCCAACTGGGGCGGCCCAAGGCGGCCGGCCTGAGCCGTCGCCCGCACAGTCGGCGGAGGGCGAGCCGGCCGCGAGGGCTGAGGTGACGGTCCGGATTCTGCCAAGCCGGCGTGCGGGGAAGGCCGTGTCGGAGCCGCAGAAGGCCTCATCGGAGCCACAGCCGACCGTGGGCTCCAGCTCGTCGGCCCGAGACGCGGAGGCGGCCAGCGCTACCTCGGGGTGGACGCCAGGCGGAGGGACAGCCGTGGTGAACGTGGCTGCACAAGACGTCCGGACCCGGCTCCAAAGCCAAGCCGTGGCGCTGAGGCAGTTCACCGACGAATTCCTCGCAACGCGGGCAGCCATCCGGGTTAGTATTCCCATCTTGTTTCTTCTTGACTTTGCTTTTTTCTTGATATTGATTTCTCCTCTTGATCTTGACTTCTTCCGTGGGGGCGCGTCAGCGCACCCACTGGGTGTACTCCCCGAGTTCCACGTCGGCTGCCGAGCAGGTGGCTTGGAACTTCTTGGAGGATTTGTCTTTGCTGTTTTTGCTCTTACTTTGGTCTTCTGTCCATCTTGCAGGACTACCACAACCTCCGAGCGGCCGCCTTCAACTCCCAGGCTCGGGAGCTGACTCAGAAGACCGCCAACCTTACTGAGAGCCGAGGTATTTGACTTGATCTTTATCTCATGTGGGGGTGCGTCAGCGCACCCACTGGGTGTAGTCCCCGAGATTCGGGCCGACTGCTGAGCAGTCGGCTCGGATCTTCCTTGACGATTTCCTATTGTTCTTCTTCTTCTGCCGTCTCTGCAGCGGCCAACGTCAGTCTGAGGGCACAGCTGGGGGAGTCCCAGACTGCTCTTCGTGCCAAGGACGTCGAGCTTGCCGCCTTGGTGCAGGAACGCGACCGCTTGGTCAAGAAGCTAGCCGACCAGGAGGAAAGCCACAAGGCGGCACTGAAGGCGGCGTAGGACTGCGAGGCCACTCTCCAGGCCGAGTTCGAGACGGAGGCGGCCGGCTGGGCAGAGGCCAGGCAAACTCTGGTCTCCGGCTATGGCCAGATCGAGGATCTGGTTGACGGTAAGCCGTCTATCTCTTCGTCCTTTCTTGCCATCTGCCACTTTGGCTTGTTTTCTGATTTTGGTGTTCTTCTCTTCCTTTCTTCTTCGCGCAGAGTATTTCCCTGGCTATTCGACTGCCGCCAACCAGGCCATCGAGGCCCGTCGCCAAGCGAAGAGGCAGGCCGGCTTCGAGATCTCGCCAACCGCCGGCCGCTCGCTGGAGGAACAGCTCCTGGCGATCCAGGCTCGCATCCAGCCGGCGCACCGGCTGCTCCGCCGGCTTCAGCGTGCCGGGGCGCAGGTCTTGGCCGCCCTCTGGCCCGGCCAAGCGGTCCCTCGCACCCCCAGTCGGACCGCCGACTGGCTGGAGGTGGCAGTCGGCCGCTTCGAGGCTTGGAAGGCCTCGGCGGCTCGCTCCGGCGCCAGGCGGGCGCTGGAGTTCGTCAAGGCCTGGTATCCCGGCCTGAACCTGGAGCAGCTGGCTACCTGGCGGCAGCAAGCCGACACGGAGCTGGAGCCGGCGCGGCCGGCCATCATTCGGCGGGCTTCGGCGATCGCCGACTACACCGACACCAGTGTCTTCGCCCCCGAGGTGGACGACAATGGAGTCGCCCAGCCGGAAGATTGGTTCGGGCTGAACCCGGCGTACGGCGAAGACTCGGCGGAGGAGATCGACTCCAGCGACGAGGGTGAAGAGGAGGAGGAAGAAGGTGAAGGCGGCGAGCCGGCTGGCGGAGCAGCCGGCCAGCCTCATCCTGACCACGCCTCCAGCACCACGTCGCGCGCGAGTGCGTCGCCTGCGGCAGGTGGCAGCCAAGCCGAGACCCGCTAGGCAGCCACTCCTTCAGTCGGCGAGGCCGCCTTCACCGACCAGGTCGGCCTCCATGTCGCGCCCTAGTCCGCCATTTTTTGTTTTTCCTGTCTTGTTACTTTTGAACAATGTTTGGTTAAGTCTGCACAATTCCACCCACTGGGTGTATTCAAACTTATGTCTGTTGCCGCCTGTTGGGGGCTTTATGTATATATAGTTTATGCAATTTGGCCTTTCCTTGTACTTTTTGCTTTTTGTCCTTCTGCTTTTTCCTTTGCCGCCCTCCCTTGGTTGCCGCCTCCCCAGTCAAACATTTGCTCTGCAATCTGTAGCCGGGGAGTGCCTGGCCGATTGGGGAGGGGGAAGTACTTTAGCTCTACTGGACTAAAGCTAAGTTTTTTAGGAAGCCGGCCAGCCGGCATATTTGGAGGCCGTCTCTTTGCTATATAGGTTAGTTGTTCCTTAGCCATTTTTCGTGCAGGTGTCCTTTCTGTCTTCTCTCTTGCTAGTCGGACAGTCAGTTCTTTGAGCTGCGACTTTTAACAAGAGAGGACTTGGGAGCCGGCGCACTACTTTTCGGACTTTAGGAAAAACTTGCGATATAGCTCAAGGCGGCCAGTCCCCGGGCCGACTAGTCGAACCCGGTGCCAGACAAAAATTCGAAATGTAATAATACATTCATGGATATGACACTAGTCATTCATAGATAAACAAAGGCAGTCCCCGAGTACTGTTCGGGGGGCCTGTTGGTTTGTGCTTAATACAAAAGGGGAGCATGATACATACTGCTTTTCAGCTGTAAAATCGTCTTAGGAGGTTTGTGTTCCATGGTCGCTCCGACTCCTTGCCGGAGTCGTCTCTCTTGCGTGCTCTTGGTTTTTGCGCGTCGATCAAGTAGTAGGAGTCGTTGCCGAGTGCCTTGCTGACGACGAAGGGGCCTTCCCAAGGGGCCGAGAGCTTGTGTTGGCCGGCTGTTCGCTGGATCAGCCGGAGCACAAGGTCGCCCTCTTGGAAGGATCTTGGCTTGACCTTGCGGTTGTAGTAGCGGCGCAGCCCTTGCTGGTAGATGGCGGACCGGCTGAGGGCTAACAGCCGGCCTTCTTCCAGTAGGTCGATGCCGTCTTCTCTTGCTTCTTTGGCTTCCTCCTCCGTGTACATGGTGATCCGAGGCGAGTCGAACTCGATGTCTATTGGGATGACAGCCTCGGCACCGTACACAAGGAAGAATGGAGTGAAGCCGGTTGACTTGTTGGGTGTGGGGCGCAGACTCCAGAGTACAGCCGGCAGCTCTTCGAGCCAGCAGCCGGCCGATCGCTCTAGTGGTACAACCAGTCGGGGCTTGATGCCGGAGAGGATGAGTCCATTTGCTCGCTCGACCTGGCCGTTTGACTGCGGGTGGGCAACGGATGCTAACTCCAGTCGGATGCCCTGCGTCGCGCAGAAACGTGCCAGTGCACCTTTGGCGAAGTTCGTGCCGTTGTCGGTGATGATGCTGTGCGGCACGCCGTACGGAGTAGTGATGTCGGTGATGAATGTCACGGCCGTCGGCCCATTGAGCTTCTTGATTGGCTTTGCTTCAATCCACTTTGTGAACTTGTCCACAGCAACAAGTAGATGTGTCAGGCCACCGCGGGCTGTCTTGAAAGGGCCCACCATGTCCAGTCCCCAGACAGCAAAAGGCTAGGTGAGGGGAATGGTCTTGAGGGCAGAAGCCGGCAGGTGTTGCTTGGAACTAAAAACTTGACATCCTCTGCAGCTCTTGACTATTTCTTTAGCATCCTCCTAGGCAGTCGGCCAGAAGAAACCGTGGCAGAAAGCCTTGGCCACAAGGGATCTTGAGGCTGCATGGTGGCCGCATTCGCCTTGGTGGATGTCTTTGAGGATTGCCACTCCTTTTTCTGGCTCGACGCAACGCTGGAAGACTCCAGTGACGCTGCGCTTCACAAGCTCCCTGTTGATTATTGTGTATGCTGCGGCTCGTCGTTGCACTAGTCTGGCTGAGATCTCATCAGCCGGCAGCTCTCTGATGACTAGGAACTTGAGGATGGGCTGGGCCCATGAGGGAGCTGCGACTTCTTCTTCTGTTAATGTGGCCACCATGACTCGGGTGGGTGGGTTGGGTGTTGAATTGGAGTCGGCCACCGCTTCTTGTGTCGTTGCAGTCCCCGGGCCGACTGCTGCAGTCCCCGGGCCGGGTTCTGAAGTCCCCGTGCCGGGTGCGACTACGGCAGTCCCCGGGCCAGTCGTCGAAGTCCCCGTGCCGCCTGCGGGGTTTCTCGAGTCGGATCCGGCTGTTTCTGGCGCAGGCGGTACGAAGATGGAATCCGACTCTGGAGACGGTTTGATGGACGGCTTGAGGAGGCGCTGGAGGGAGACGCCAGTCGGTATGGCTTGTCGGGTGGAGCCGATCCGTGCTAGGGCATCTGCTTGGTCGTTGTCGGCCCTTGGTACGTGAAGGAACTCGCACCCTTCGAAGTATCCGCTCATCTGTTGGACGAGAAAACGGTAGCTCGCCATGTTCGCGTCCTTGGCGTCCCAGTCGCCAGATGATTGCTGGACCACTAAGTCGGAGTCGCCGTAGCATAGGATCCGGCGTATGCCAAGTTCTTTGGCTAGCCGGAGCCCATGTACGAGCGCCTCGTACTCGGCCACGTTGTTGGAGGCGGCGAAGTGGATCTGCAGCGTGTACTTGAGCTTGTCGCCTTTGGGAGAGGTGAGGACGATGCCGGCTCCCAAGACGGTGCGCATCTTGGACCCGTCAAAGTGCATCCGCCAATGGGTAGAGTCGGGAGCCGGCGGTAAGTACTGGGTCTCGGCCCAGTCGACGAGGATGGCGGTGCGGGGTTGATAGAAGATCGTGTAGGGCGCCAAGGCAATGGCCCATTTGGCCACCCGGCCGAATGCATCCCGGCTGCCTATGATCTCGGCGAGCGGGGCAGTGCACACGACCGTGATGGGGTGCTCTTGGAAGTAGGGCTTCAATTTCTTGGCAGCGAAGTACACCCCATAGCACATCTTCTGGTAGTGCGGGTAGTTTTGCTTTGAGCTGGATAGTACTTCGCTGAGATAGTAGACCGGCCTCTGGACCAGCTGGGCTCGGCCTTCCTCCGGGCGCTGGACCACAACAACAGTGCTGACGACTCGGCTAGTCGCGGCGATGTAGAGGAGCATGGGCTCCTTCTCAGTCGGCGCAGCCAGGACAGGCGGAGTGGTCAACATTTTCTTCAACTCATGGAAGGCTTGGTCGGCTTGATCATTCCACTAGAAGTGAGTGGACTTCTTCATGAGTCGGTACAGGGGGAGAGCCTTTTCTCCTAGTCGGCTGATGAAACGATTCAGGGAGGCTAAGCAGCCAGTGAACTTCTGCACATCTCGCAGCTTGGTGGGAATCTCCATCCTCTCGATGGCCTTGATCTTGACGGGGTTGCACTCAATGCCGCGTTCGGAGACCAGGAAGCCTAGCGGCTGGCCGGCTGGCACCCCGAACACGCACTTCTCGGGGTTGAGCTTGATCTGGAATCGGCGCAAGTTGGCGAATGTTTCTTTCAGGTCTTCCAGCAAGGTACCGCGCTTCTCTGTCTTCACCACAATGTCGTCTACGTAGACGTGGGCATTTCTGCCGAGTTGTTTCAAGAGACATTTCTGCATGCAACGCTGAAAAGTGGCACCGGCATTTCTCAAGCCGAATGTCATTGTCAGGTAGCAGAAAGCTCCAAAGGGTGTGATGAAGGCAGTCTTCAGGCGGTCAGCTGGGTCCAACTTGATCTCATGATACCCTGAGTATGCATCCAAAAAACTTAACAGCTCGCATCCGGCTGTGGAGTCTATCACTTGATCAATCCGTGGCAGAGCAAACGGATCCTTTGGGCAGGCCTTGTTCAAACTCGTGTAGTCTATACACATGCGCCACTTGTTATTCTTCTTCAGAACCAGAACTGGGTTGGCAAGCCATTCTGGAAAGAACACTTCCATGATAAAGCCGGCGGCAAGGAGCCGGGCTATCTCTTCTCCCATGATTCTTCGCTTCTCTTCTGATAGTCAGCGGAGGGGCTGCTTGACCGGCTTCGCATCATCTCGGACGTGTAGCTTGTGCTCGGCGAAATCCTTCGGGACACCCGGCATGTCCTTTGGGGACCATGCGAAGATGTCTCGATTCTCACGGAGGAAGTCGACGAGCTCGCCTTCCTATTTACTGTCCAAGTTCGCCCCAATCACGGCGAACCTCTCCGGGTGCTCCGGGTCTAGAGGTATCTTCTTTGTTTCTTTTGCAGGCTGGAAGGAGCCCTGCGCATCACAATCCTTGGGGTTGGGGGACAAGGCCGGCTGCTTGCCGGCCATGGCCACAACCCGTTCCAACATCGTCTTCTCTTCTGCCACCACGAGGGACTCGGCCAGCCGGCTACTGGCCATGGCACACTCGATGGACTTCTTGTAGTCGCCGGCTACCGTGATGATCCCCTTCGAGCTCGGCATCTTCATCTTCAGGTAGGCGTAGTGGGGCACAGCCATGAACTTGGCCAAAGCAGGTCGGCCAAGCAGTGCATGATAGGGGCTCTCCAAATCCACTACCTCGAACCATATTGCTTCCCGGCGAAAATGATCTTTGTCTCCGAAGAGAACAACCATTTTGATCTTGCCGATTGGAGAGCAAGATAGGCCGGGTACGATACCATGGAAGACGGTGCGGCTTGGCATGAGCTGCTTCGCTTTGATGTTCAGCTTGTCCATGGTATCGCGGTACAATATGTTGATACTGCTTCCGCCGTCTATCAGGACGCGGGAAAATCTGGCAGCTTGCCTCTCCGTCGCAAGGGTGACGTCCAAGACCATAGCATAGGAGCCAGGCGACAGCATCACCTCTGGGTGGTCGGCCTGGCTCCAGCTGATTGGCTTTTCTGACCAGTGCATGAACTCGGCGGTGCTAGAGGCGACTGCATTCACTTCTTGGTGCTGTCGGCGCCGGCTGCGCTTGTCGTCGGCTTGACTAGTGAAGACGACGTAGGCGTCGTGCGCTTCGGGGAACTCGTCTCGGATGGCGCCGACTACCGGCCGAGCCGCCGGCTACTGGGGGGCTGGAGGCGGCTGGCCGGGAGGCGGAGGCGGCAACATTCCCTCACCCTTGGTGATGCGGGTGAGCCAGTGGCATTTCCGGGTTGTGTGGTTGGACGGCTTCGCGCCGCTGTGGAACTTGCAGGGGGCATCGAGTGCTTGTTCGTAGGAGAAAGACGGCTGCCAGGGCGGCCGGCCACCCTTCTTCTTGGGAGCGGGCCGCTCTTCGGGCTGCTCGTCTTCAACTGTGGGCACCTGCCGACTGGAGGAAGTCGGCATAGGGCCCTTGCGCTTGTGGTCGTTCTGGTAGGGGCGCCGATTAGGGTCGCCAGCCGGCGTCTTGGGAGCCGGAGCAATTACTTTCCCCGAAGCGTCCACTCGGAGCTCGGTCTTCATTGAGGAGTCGGCAGTGGCGTACTTGTCGGCGGTGATCAGCAACTCGTCGAGGGTAGCCGGCTCGTCGCAGAGGAGTCGGTGCTTGAGGAGGGTGCCCTCTCGGCACCCGGCGGTGAAGTACTCGATGGCCTGGACCTCATGCACTCCCTCGCAGGAGTTGCGGAGCTCGGCCCATCGCGTGAGGTAGTCGCGGGTCGACTCGTTGGGCCCTTGGATGCATAGGGAGAGCTGGCGAGGCTTGGGAGGCCGCTTGTAGGTGCTGGTGAAGTTGCGGACGAAGACTTCGGTGAAGTCCAGCCAACTGTTGATGCTGTAGGGCTTGAGGCTGTTGAGCCATGTGCGCGCAGTGCCTTGCACCATGAGGGGGACGTACTTCACGGCGACGTGCCGATTGCCGTTGGCTATGCTGACGGCCGTGGAGTAGTCGATGAGCCAATCTTCCGGCTTCACCGAGCCGTTGTACTTGGGCGTGTCTCTGGGGAGCGAGAACCCTGTGGGGAAGGGCTCGTCGCGGATGCGGGGGCCAAAGCATGGCGGGCCGACATCGTCTTCTTCTTCTAACGCCAAGGATCGAGCAAGGCGGTCGATCCTGTGGCGGGCGTCGTTCTCGCCGACTCCTTCTCGGCGGCCGAGTCGGTCGCCAAGGTCGGATGTGTGATAGGCGGCGGAGTGAGGCGTCTTTCTCTTCGAGGCGGGGGAGGAGGCAGATTTCCTTGGTGCTCTACAGCTCGAGGGCAGCCATCCGCGTCGCGCTCGATGGTGATGCGAGTCCGGCTGCGGCTGGCAGTCGGCTCCTTGTCTTTCTTCTGGCGCGCGCCGCTCGCAGTCGGCGAGCGAGACGTCGCGGCGTGCTCCCGGCGCGGGGGGTGACTATCAGCACGGGCGCCGGCTTCGTGCCGTTCTGCAGCCGCGTCGATCAGCTGCTGGATCCGTCTTGTCATGTAGGGGAGCTCATCGGCTCCCAGCCCATTGAGCTCCTCTGCAGCCGCCTGAGCGGCTCGCAGATTCTCGAGCGGGGTGGCGTAGACGGGGCGATCTGCGCCCAACATGCTGGCAACGGCTGCGCCGCGCTTCTGGACGAAGCCGGCTCGGCTCGGGCCGCTAGGCGGCGGCGTGCCGAAGGCGGCGCGGTCGACTTCGCGCTGGTGGCCCTCGGTGAGGCGTCTCATCGAGACTATCTTCTTTCCCTCCGCGATGAGGGCAAGGCGGCGTGCCTCCAGGGTCTCGGCGTCGGCATCGGCCGGGATGGGGACGGAGAGTTCGTGCATCGCCGCTTGCTGAGCGTCGCGGGCATTCTCGCCCGAGTTGGAGACATGGCTGATGACCAGCACTTCGGTGACAGCGCTGCTACTGCTGTCAGCTCGAGGGAGGGGGTCGTCGAAGGCCACCACGTCGGAGGGGTAGGCGTCAAGCGACGCGATGTCGGAGTCGATGAGCATCGGGTCGGTGGAGCCGACAGACTCCATGTCCACAGCAGGCTCGCTGGAGACGTGAAGTTGGTCGAGGAGGCTGACGAGGCGGCTCTCGGGGTAGTCGGTGCCTGCGTCGGACGCAGGCTCGTCGGAGATGCGAGTCTCGCCGAGCAGATCGGCGAGGCGGCTCACTGCGCAGGCGTCGTGGACGCCTTGCAGCGCGTCGAGGCAGACGCCATCGGGCGCAGCAGGCTGGCTGCGCTCGCGGGGGAGGAAGAGGGTTCCCGTCCAGAACAGGTCTCCGGACGACGGTGCACCTGGCCCCACGGTGGGCGCCAAATGTCGGGTGGTTGGTGCGACATATGCCAAGGGATGGCTTATCATTGTGGGAGCCAATAAAACGTCGCCGGTGCCTGGAAACGTGATGAGGCGAAGACATGCACGCCGGCGAATCTTACCCAGGTTCGGGGCTCTCCGAGGAGATAACACCCCTAGTCCTGCTCTGCGGGGTCTCCGCATGATCACTAGATCGATAAAAGGTAGCTACAATCGCTCCTAGAGCTGTTGAGATCAAGGGAGAAGAAGAACAAGGCTAGCTCTTGCTTCTCTCTATCTATGGTGTGTGTGCTATGCTTAGAGGGCAACTCTATGCTCAGAGGCCAACTATGCTTGGGTGCGAACCCTTTGCATGGGTGCTCCGGGGGTTTATATAGGCCCACCCCCCGGGGGTACAATGGTAATCCGACTGGGAACTGGTCCCAGCCGTCAGTGTCTACGCCCGCCGGCTTCTCCGCCGGCTGCTGGGTCCCACCGGCTGGTGGGTCCCGCCGGCTGCCGGCTACTTGATCGACAGGCCGGCCCCACCGCATAGGGTCTTGTCGGCGGCTGCTTACTGTAGCCTCGCCTGTGATGACGAGGGCTTTGTCGAGGTAAGCGTGGCTACAGTGGGCCGCCTCGGGGGCTATCACTGTAGCCTTACCTCGTCTTGTCTCCTTAATGGGGCTCCTGCTTCGAGGAAGGGAGTAGCCGGCTTCTGGAGGCCGGCTACGCTCTTGGCCGATTGGGAAGGGCCGGGCCGCCTTCACGCCTCTCTCTGGCTAAGGGGGCCCGCAGTCCTTGGGCCGTACAGGAGTGGGTCGTGGATGACGTCGAGGCTAGCATGGCTACAGTGCCGAGCCGCACGGGAGACGTCCGTCCCGTACGGCCTCCTATAGCCACGCCCGCCTCGGGCTTCGGGGGTAGTGGGCCGCACTGTGGCCACACCCCGTCACGTCGCCGTTATGTGGGAGTGGTTTGGAGTGGTTGTGGTCTTGGCCGGCTCCTAGGAGTCGGCGTCCTTCTTGGCCGGCTTCTTGGAGTCGGCCACCCCGTAGTCGTCCTGGGGAGGAGTTGGTGAGGCTGGGTAGCCTTCCGGGAGTCGGCTTTAGTGGTAGCCGGCCAGGGAAGGCGGCCCAATGCTCGGAGCGCTCGGAGGCCCGAAGGCCTGATAATTTTTCAGAAGAACCAGGGGCAGTCGGTTAGGCTACCCGTGGCCATTTACTCCGACAAAGACTTTGACTGAAGACTTTCTCAATTTCCTCAGTTCAATTTCCTCAGTCTGTTTGTCTTCATCCTGTGTTATCCTGTGTTTACGCTTTCTGTACTTTGTGCCTGTTTTCATTTCATCGTGATGACGATGCTTGTGCTCTGCTATGCATACTTTTGAGTACTTATTCCGCTGCAAGTAGTTCTTCGCCAAGGAATTTCCTCACCCACAAGTTCCTTAGTGAATAATTCATAAAAATCGTCTATTCACCCCCCTCTAGTCGATATAACGCACTTTCAATTGGTATCAGAGCAAGGTACTCCCTTGTTCTGTGTGATTTTGGTTTAACCACCTGGAGTTTTAGTTATGTCGACCGCAGGTATGATCAAGGTCTCTGCTGGGTGTCCTACCTTCGATGGGACGGACTACCCCTACTGGAAGAATAAGATGCGAATGCATATTGAGGCAATTGATAACGATCTCTGGTATGTTGTGGAAAATGGTGTTCCCTCTGTCTCACCCTCACTGAACTCTACCGATGTGAAGAGATTCAAGCAACTCGATTCTCAAGCGAAGAATATCATATGTGGCCATGTGAGCAAAGGACAGTATGGAAGAGTGAGTGCTTTGGAAACTACTAAGCTTATCTGGGATAGGCTGTCCAAAGTAAATGAAGGAGTCTCAACTCAGCATGACTCTCGAGTTGATGTTCTTTGCAATCTCTTCAACCGCTTCAAAAGACTCGACAATGAAAATGTTCAACAAACCTTCGATCGCCTCACTGACATCTGAAATGAGCTTCAAGCGCTCGGTGCCACTGACATCACCGACCATGAGGTGGTGAAGAAACTGCTGAGATCGCTTGATTCATCATTTGATACTCTGGCATTGATGATACAAGAGCGTGCTGATTACAAGTCACTTGATCCTGCTGATATCCTCAAAAGGCTAAACACTCATGAGTTCTAGCTTGCTGAAAAGAGAGATCTCTATGGTTCGAGCTATGGCAGATCACGTGCACTGAAGGCCAAGGCAGTTTCTGAGTCTGAAAAAGAAGAATCTGACAGCAGCCCTTGTGATCCTGAAGAACTGAGCCATGATCTAGCACTGCTCGTGAAGAAATTCCAGAAGTTCACAAGACGTGGTCCCTTTGGAAGACCCTAGAGGAGCAATGATTCCTCATCCAGTGACTACAAGAAGAGGCTTCACAAATGCAAGAAACCAGGACACTACATTCAAGATTGTCCTCAGTGGGAAAAGGAATCAAAGAATAAGAAATACAAGGATTACAATTCTGATGATGCGAAGAAAAAGAATAAATCCTCAAAATCTTCATCATCAAAATCCTCAAAGTCTTCATCTCACAAGAAGAGCAGCTCCAAAAAGGCTCGGGCATTCATTGGCAAGGAAATGGACTCTGAGGCTGAATCTGAAGAAAATGAGGAAGAGAAGGCATCTGAGGATTCCAAATCCGGTGTGGCGAGCCTAGCCCTCGCTACTGCATTCGTCAGCAAGTCTATCTTCAACACTGAAGAAAATGACCTCACCAACAAGGCTGATGAAGGCAATGATGACTACGCTCCCACCTATTGCTTCATGGCAAAGGGTGCCAAGGTACTCAAACATTCCTCATCTGAATCAAGTGAAGATGAATCTGATGAAAACCTTAAGCCTAGCTATTCTAAACTTGCTAAGATTGTTGTGAAACAACAAAGGGCCCTTGAAAAGGTTCAAAACATGCTAGACAAAAGTGATGATATGTTGGGTGAAGAAATGGATTGCACTAAAACCTTGACTGAAAATCTTCAGAGACTTCAGACTAGGTTTGACAACCTTCAAGGTCATCATAACACTATCTTGTCTGATCATGAGAAGCTTTCTTATGAATTTCTTCAAAGAAAGCAAGATCTAGAGAAGCTAAAAGTGAGTTATGAAGATCTTCAGAAGGAGCGCGATTCATTACTTGCTCAACAAATCAGCGCTGCTCAGGAAGAATTTGTTCCTCCATGTTTGAAATGCATTGAACGTGAATCTTCTAATTCTTCACGTTAATGTTCAAATGCTTCTAATGCTACAAATTCCTCAACTGTCTCTGCTATCATTAATTCCTCATCTGAGGGCTTTGCTAGTATCACTAACGATGCAGGGCTGAAAGAATTGTACATGACAGGCATATACAAAAGCCTCAAAGGGCGTCAGACTCTTTGTGATGTGCTTAAAAAGCAGATCCTCAACAGGAACCCTAGGAAGGAGGGTATTGCCTTTGAGAGGAAACTCAATGCTGATGGTACATATTGGAAGCATGAGCAGTACCCCAAAACCTCATGGGTTGCTGCAAAGGGACCTCCAGTCGATCCATCTAATTTATCTGGCTTTACATGTGAATCTTCTCATTCCTCTGATGAGTCATTTGACTCCAACTACAAACTGTTCAAAAATAAGAATGGTGAAGTATTTGCTAGATATGTTGGCACTAACTGCAGGAACGGTTCCCCTATGAAGAAAATATGGGTTCCCAAAAAGTGTCTTGAAAGTCTTCAGGTGAATGTCCTCGTGACACCACCTGTGAAGAATAGGAACCCCAGATCAAATTCTTCATATGGACCAAATTCTTCATATGGATCCAAGTCCTCATACGGACCAAATTCCTCACATGGATCATATTCCTCAAAAGGATCAAAGTCCTCATATGAACATCATCGTGCTAACAACTCTGTTTCGCAGGGAAGAGCCAAGGGCTATGAATATGAGCATTATTCTTCTAATCATTATGTTCATAAGTCCTCGAAGAATTTCTCCGATTATTCATATGCGTACCCTAACTTCTCTTATGTGAAACGAAATGGATTGGCTCCTATGCCACCTTTCTCATATGGAGCTCGCAGAGTGATGAACTCTTTGCCACCCCTTCAGATGTGGGTGGTGAGGAAAAAGAACTAATCTCTTCTGCAGGGTCAGGTCTCCAGACGTGCTTGAACGTCTGAAAAATTTGCTGGAGACTGAAGAGTGCCTGAAAGGACACAGGCTAATCATGAAGAAATGAACTTTCATTTCTCACTTCCTCATACTGCTTTATCCATTCTATTGCTTGATGAAATTGATCTGATGAATTGATGTCATATTCTTCACTGATGAAGTATATGAAGTTCGTAAGTTGCACTAATTCATCTGCAGGATGATCAACCCAAAGCCACTGAGTGGGTCCTCGATAGTGGATGTACAAATCACATGACTGGTGACAAGAATGTATTGATTGATGCTCCCTTATGACCATCGCATCTGAAGCATATCATCTTTGCTGACAAAGGCAAAAGTCAGGTATTGGGTCTAAGGTTGCGATCACAAAGGATCGACACATGGACAAAGTCATGCTTGTCGAGTCCTTAGGATACAACCTCAATGCTTTGTGATCTTGATATGGTAGTTGTCTTTGGCAAGTATCGTTGTGTTGTGGTTATGGAAGCTGACATTCGAAAGTCTTCGAAGGCTTTAGGAGAGGAGACTTGTGTATTGTTGATTTCTCTACAGGACCGCAACCAGCCGTGTGCCTACTTGCAAAAGCTTCAGAAGGGTGGCTATGGCATCGACGACTTGGTCATGCAGGCATGAGGAATTTGCACACTCTTGCGAAGAAGAAGCATGTCATTGGCATTGAGAATGTCAAATTCCTCAAGGATCACTTGTGTGGAGCTTGTGAAGCTGGAAAGATGACCAAGGCTAAGCATCCAGCAAAGACTATCATGACCACTACTCCACCATTAGAATTGCTTCACATGGACCTCTTTGGTCCTAACCATTACTCAGCTGTCACAAATGACGCATCTCTCTATGGGCTTGTTATTGTTGATGATTACTCTCGTTACACGTGGGTACACATTGTTACTTACAAACATGAAGTGCAGGAAGTCTTCAAACGGTTTTCCTCGAGGGCTTCAACCAACTTTGGTGTGAAGATCAAGCACATCAGAAGTGACAATGGAACTGAGTTCAAGAATTCTGTTCTTGATGACTATCTTGATGAACTTGGTATTACTCATGAGTTATCTGCTCCTTGCACTCCTCAGCAGAATGGCGTCGTGGGGTGCAAGAACAGAACTCTTGTTGAGATGGCCTGCACCATGCTTGATGAGTACAAGACGCCTCGTCACTTCTAGATTGAGGCAATTTATACTGCGTGCCACATCATCAACAGGGTATATCTTCACAAATTCTTCAAGAAGACTGCCTATGAACTCCTCACTAACAAGAAACCCAATGTGAGTTATTTCAAAGTCTTCGGTGCTAAATGTTGGATTAGAGATCCTCATCACAATGCTAAATTTGCACCGAAAGCACATGAAGGTTTTATGCTTGGTTACGGAAAGGACTCGCACACCTACAGAGTCTTCAACACCGTTCTTCACAAGGTTGTTGAAACTGTAGATGTGCGGTTCGATGAAACTAATGGCTCGCAAAGAGAGCACCTACCCTCTGTGATAGATGAACCAGCACCTGAGGAAACTATCAAGTTCAAGGCTACTGAGGATGTCATTCCTACCGAAGAATCTGCTAAAGAATTCATTCCAGAACATGAAGAACTTCGAGCCAATGCACCTGAAGAAATAGCTGAAGAAAATGCTGATCAAATTCCTCGACGACAACCTACTCATCCTCGCGTTGCAAAAGAAGTGCAAGTTGAGAAGATCATCGATGACATTGAAGCACCAGGTCCTCTCACATGCACAAAAGCTTCACATTTATCTAACTTTTGTGGGCAATATGCTTTTGTCTCTATCACAGAGCCCACTAAGGTAGATGAAGCATTTCTGGAGCCTGAGTGGATTCAGGCCATGCAAGCAGAATTACATCAGTTCGAGCTCAACAACGTCTGGGAACTGGTCAATCGTCCAGATCCTCGCAAACACAATATCATTGGCACAAAGTGGATCTACCGCAACAAGCAAGATGAAAATGGCCTTGTGGTGAGGAATAAGGCACGGCTAGTAGCTCAAGGCTACACACAGGTTGAAGGAATTGATTTCGATGAAACTTTTGCACCTGTTGCTAGACTTGAAGCTATTCGCATATTACTTGCTTATGCTAACCATCATGATATCACTTTATTTCAAATGGATGTGAAAAGTGCATTCCTCAATGGTAAGCTTGAGGAAGAAGTATATGTTGCTCAACCCCCAGGTTTTGAAGATCCTAAGCATCCTGACAAAGTCTTCAGACTAAATAAGGCCCTCTATGGCCTCAAGCAGGCCCCTCAGGCATGGTATGATACTTTGAAGGAATTCCTCATGAAGAAAGGCTTCAAACCCAGTTCACTCGACCCTACTCTTTTCACTAAATCATATGATGATGAATTATTTGTATGCCAAATATATGTTGATGATATAATCTTTGGCAGTACTGACCAACGTTATAGTGATGAATTTGCCTATATGATGAGTGAAGAATATCAAATGTCTATGATGGGAGAGTTGAAATTCTTCTTAGGTCTTCAAATTCATCAGCAATGCAATGGCATATTCATATCTCAGGAGAAATACCTCAAGGATGTACTAAGGAAATTCGGGATGCAAGATTGCAAAGGCGTCAAAATTCCGATGCCCACAAATGGCCATCTGTGCACTGATGAAAATGGTATTGACTTTGATCAAAAGGTATACCGCTCCATGATTGGTTCTTTATTGTACTTATGTGCATCTAGGCCAGATATTATGCTTAGTGTTTGCATGTGTGCCCGATTTCAAGCTACACCGAAGGAATCACACCATAAGGCTGTGAAACATATTCTTCGATATCTAGCTCACACACCAACACTAGGATTATGGTACCCCAAGGGCTCGGCTTTTGATCTCGTTGGATATTCTGACTCTGACTATGCTGGTGATCGTGTGGATCGCAAGTCAACATCTGGTACATGTCATTTACTCGGGCGATCTTTGGTCTGTTGGTCCTCGAAGAAACAGAACTGCGTATCACTGTCTACTGCTGAAGCTGAGTACATTGCTGCTGGTTCTTGATGTGCTCAATTGCTGTGGATGAAGCAAACTCTCAAGGACTATGGCGTCAATGTGAAGAATGTGCCTCTCTTCTGTGACAATGAGAGTGCCATCAAGATTGCTCACAACCCAGTTCAGCACTCGAAGACAAAGCACATTCAGATTCGTCATCATTTTCTTCGCGATCATGTGTTGAAGGGAGACATTTCTATTGAGCATGTGAAGACTGAAGAACAGCTAGCCGATATCTTCACGAAGCCCTTGGATGAGAAGAGATTTAGCAAGTTGCGGTGTGAGCTAAATATCTTAGAATCTTCGAATGTTCTTTGAAAAGGACACTCATCCTAACACTTATGCAAAATTGATGACTTAGATGTGCAACACATGAAGAAACGTTTTTCTTCAATGAATGCAGAATAACACTCTAAGTGTGAAGAAATTAATGAAGAATTTGATTCTCAGAACCCTACGACAATTGTACGCGGTGTCTGAAATCATCATTCTTATACGGTGGGTCACGCCACCACAAAAGTTGAAAATCTTCAATCTGAGTTTTTCCTCAGTTTTTGAAATTCCTCAGTTGTTCATATTCTTCAACTTTGCAAAATCTTCACAGTTTCCGTCGTTTTTCTTCATTGGCCATATATATATGAGTTTATGTCCTCTACAACATTCACTTATGGCTAATTCTTCAAGTTGGTTTTTCTGCTAAGTGAATGTGATCGGACCCTTCCCCCTCTATGCTATACTCAACCAAATCTATTCACAAATTCTTCATGTGCGTTCTATTTGAAACTCGTTCAAAATCTTCACTGTGTCCTTGTCAGCTGAAGAATTTGCGAACGGAACTTTTAACGCTTTGCTGCTCAAACCGTTCCGCATCCCACGATATACTTATCTATTCACCCACGATCTAACACGATCTCCACTTCTCAGTACGTGGGTGACACATGTCAAGCGAATGAGAAGGGTCAGGGGCACGTTCGTCCAATTTCTTCGGGCGAACCGTTTTTCACCGTGGCTATAAATACCCCCTCTCCCCTTCCTCACTTCTTTTACTCCGCTCGACCTCTCTCCAGCTCGAGCTTCTCAAACCCTAGCGCCGCCGCTACATCATCGTCGCCGGTGAGGAAGAGCTTCACTGCCTCGACCTCGTCGCCGCCGTACACGCGCCGGTCGCGGAAATCTTCACTCCACCGCCGCCGTAGCCGTCTTCCTCCGCCAAGTTAGGGCGTGGAAGATCTGCACAGACGAGCTTCACTTCTCCACATCCCAGTTCGTCATGTTCTTCGTTCAGGGTAATTAAAAGTTACTTTTACTGCCCTCTTTGATTCAAATGACTTCTACAAAATCTTCAAAGGTGTTTATTCCTCAAATTTTTCACACACTGAACACCTCACTTGTCATCTGTTCTTGATTCGTTTCTCTAAGCATCAATTTTTCTTCAAGATTCCTCAATTATGTGGATCTTCGATCTATACAACTCTGGAACCTAAGACAAAGAACGGTTAGTGAAATTCTTCAAGACTCATCTGGTCAAATTCCTCAAACTTACTCTTTTTGAAAAACCTTATGAGAACGCATATGACCTCTCCAAATTCCTCGCAACTATACTCTGTTCACAGGTACTCATGTCTGCTGCTGAATCACTAGGTTCTCATCAACTTAACTCATTTGCAGCGTTCCTCGAAGAAAAGTTATATACTTCTTCAGAGAGTTCAGTTGTTCAAATTGCTCAACTGAAGAAAATGGCTGATGGAAAGAAGCCATAGAAAGGAGGAAAGAAGCCCGAGGTCAATACTGCCTTTGAAATCCCTGAGGACATTTATGCTGGGTACTGCACACCCCCGGAGGAAGATAAGAATCAGCGCAAGGTGCGCATTCAGAGGATAGAAAGGTGATGGGCAAAAGAGTGGAGGGAGTACAGGTATGTGACTCCAAAATACAAGAAGAAATTCGCTGTTACTCCTCCATGCTCAAGACCTCCATTGGCACCTGTCCAAGAGGCAGATCCCACTAGCATCAAGTGTGGTGAGGATTTTCCTGAAGAATGGGCCAAGCGCCAGGCCAAGTTGGCCAAACAGGCAAAAGATGCAGTGAAGAAATTCAACGAAGATTCCACTGCTGCTGCTACTGAGGCCTCTGTAAGGCCGAAGAAATCCATGGCAAAGAAGCCTGCGCACAAGCCAAGTGCCTCTTCTTCAATGCCCTCACGGCCAATTTCCTCAGCTAAGCCCTCACGACCAATTCCTCAAGCCGCTCCAGCTCCTCCAAAGTCCTCAGCTGCTCCGACAAAATCTTCAACACCTGTGCATCTCGCCACGTGCCAAAGGACTACAGGCATCTCTATTGCCTCAGGAGCTTCAGCTAGTTCCTCAGCTGCACCAAACTCTTCAACAGGACCCTCTCTGCTAAAGACAAAGACCACTGCTGGACGAGGCTCTCACCCAAGTCCTCAGAAGAAGCAGGTCACCTTCCAAGTACCGTCTGAAGAAGACGAAGCTGATGATGAAGAACTTGCTGAAATCATCTGAGACAAGCAAGTCAGGGCCGCTAGAGCCAAAGGCACAAATGTGCCACTGCTTTTGGATCCAAAGTTGATCCTCGACTACATTGACCTCTGGCACAAGGACCCAAACACGCCTATGCCTGATTTCAAGTTGACTCTTGGCCAAGGTCACATGCTGACCCATTTCATCCAAGAAGAAAAATGGAAATATGAGAAGGCCATGCAGCTCAAGAAAGCATAGTATAGGAAGGAGAAGTTCCTGAAGAACAACGTTGTCTCTATGACAACTGATGAACTTGTGAAGATCCAGTCTGAAATCAAAGTCCTCAGTGATGATTTCAATGCGTACTATGCTGATTGGAAAGGAGCCAAGGTCAGGTTTGTTAAACTGACTGAGACGTTCACCACCAATGTTGCAGCTCCAACGCAACAAGAAATTCCTTAGGCTGCAGCATCTGCTCAGCCAACTGAAGAACATACCAGCACCGCTGATGACAATCAGGCTGCTGAAGATAATGTGAGTTCCAGGGCTGATGACTGCATTCCAGCCGCTGAAGAAATTGACAGGGCACCCACTAGTGGTGCGCCTGAAGAAAATGAAGAGGTCAGGGCAACTGCATCAGTTGTACCTGAAGAAACTGAACCAAATTCCTCTGCTCCTCCTACGCCTACTCCAACTCCAATCCTTCCATCTGCATCAGATGTGAAGAAGACCAAGGCTGCAGAGCGTGCAGCAGTGAAGAAAAGGAAAGCATCAGCTTCTTCAGATTCTTCAGCTCCGAAGAAAATGAAGTCTATGACCAGCTCTTTTGCAAACCCGATTGATGCTGTTCCGATCTCAACCATGCCATCAAAGGACCTTGTTCCTTTTGATAAAGAATATGTGATCCCTAGCGGATCTGATGAAGAAACTCCTTCTGCTGCTACATCAGAGCAGATGGATGAAGAAATTGAAGTGGATGAAATCTCTTCAACACCAGTTGTCTCCTCGCCTATGCCTCAGTTTACTGCTAAGAGGCTGGCGTTGAAGAAATTGAAGAAGAAGATGTGGACATTGGCTGTACCACACCAGTGATGAATGATGACTTTCGGGAAAGTCAGCACCCCAATTCTCCACTCTTCACTCCACTGCAGCAAATTCCTCAGTCCCCAGTCACTACAGTTCAAATGGGATCTGATGAAGCTCATGAAGACATTCCAGCCGCTAGTGCTGAAGAAAATGAAAATGAAGAATTCAAGAACCAGGCTGCCACTGAAGAGGAACTAGAAATTCCTCTGCCTGAAGAACCTGAGATTGCGATCCTGAGATCATCATGCAACTGACTGACACTCCACTGCCCAAGCCAAAGGATCCATTCTCAAAGAAGTAAACATTCAAGGCTGATGCCTTCTTTGGCGAGCATGTATTCTTCACTGATTACAACCCTTATGACTCTGCTCGCATAAGGAAGAGGCTTTTCTGGACTGCCAGCCAGGCAAACTTCTATTCCTCAGTGCTGTTCAACAAAGACAAAGTCTTCGATCATGAGCACATTCCTCACGTGGATATGGAATCTCTGCCGTGCTTCGAGCCAGTCCTCAGTGTTCTTCACGATGCTGGATTGTTAAATTTCTGCAGTGACATCTGTGATTCGAATGAAGAACTTATTCTTCAATTTTATGCGACGCTGCATATCATCGGAAATTCTGAAGATGTGAATTCATGGGTGCTGGACTGGATGTCTTAAAACACTCACTACAAGGCACCAGCTACTGAATTGCTTCGTGCCTTACCTCTCAGTCCGCCCCTTGAAGGTGCTTGTTGCGTCTACAATGAACCTGAGCTTACCGATCACTACATGCAAGTGCTGATGAAGCCTTTGAAGCCAGGGCAGGCCCCACGAACCAAATTCCTCATGAAGGAATTGTTGTATGTGCCTCAGACTGTCTATCGCATCCTGACAAAGACATTGAGTCCTATCAAGGGCCACGACTCAAATGAAGAAGAAGTCGTTGGCATCATGAAGAATCTGCTTTTCAATATCATTCGTGGCGTTCCTGTCAACTTCCATGATTTCTTCATGAGGACTCTGGCCAATGTCGCTATGTCACCGTTTGAGCTGAAGCCTTATGCACCTTGGATTATGAGATTCATCAGGACAAGGTCTTCACTCAACTATAAAGCTGATACACTGAACCATTGCAGCTACTTGCCCCCGATCGAAGTCCTCAAACGGACATTTTCCTCAGCTGATGAAAAGGGCAAGGCTACGGCTGTAATTGATGAAGGCATTCGTCCATTGGATGGACAATTTCGCAAGGCTGCATCCTACTCCACCAATGATGACTCTGCCACCCATGACTCTGCCGCCAATGCACCCAAGCAAAATCCTCAAGGCACAACACCCAGGGTGATGACGGGCCGTGAGCTACTCCTCAGTCTTCACCAGAAGGTTGACCGCAATCATAAATGGGTCAAGCATCAGTTTGGTTCAATTCTTCACAACATGACTGCTACCCATAATGCAGTGAAGAAAAACCACTACTACCTTCATGAAACCCTCAACCGCACCTAGGTTGTTCTGTCTCAAGTCTATAGTGAAGAAGATCTGAAGAAAATGGATCTCAAGGAAGATCTTGACTGGGCTGCACCTCCTCCGAAGAAGTACAAGAAGGTCAAGGTTCCTTCCTTGGTGGCCAGCTCCTATTCTTCATCGCGTGACACTGATGAACATGAAGACTTGGACGACACTGCGGCAGGCCCTACTCCAACATACGACCCCAACAACGCTGACGCTCCTTCATCACCTTGATATTCTTCAGGGGCGCTAGTCCTCATTTTTGACCTTTTTGGTCATTTGATGACAAAGGGGGAGAAATTTGAGTTAGTCTTCAAGCGGGTCTATCTTATGGGCGTATTTTCCAAAAGTTACAACTCTCGTTCTTCTAATGACTTTGTTGGATCGAGTTGTAAACTTAAACTCTATGGTGGCCTGATACTATTGTTGTTTCTTCTGCATGCTTATTCCTCGTTAATGTTATTGCACGCATGCAGAATTACACCAGTCACCATATTTCATCATGCATTTCAAATTCTTCATATATTATGTCAAATGCGTGTATGAATTACAAGATATAGGGGGAGATCTCCATGATTCAATTATTCAAGTGCGCATTGCTTCAAAAGAAAATTCCTTACTATGCACATCTTCAGGGGGAGTTCTTCTATATCTTGCAATCAAATTCCTCAATATCAGTATTTACACTTCATATGTTTATCCCCGTTGAAAACTTAACCTATATTGTCATCAATCACCAAAAAGGGGGAGACTGTAAGTGCATCTAGTGCCCCTTAGTGATTTGGGTGTATTGAAGACTTATAGGTTAAGGGACTAATGCGTTTATGAGTGTACACAGGTCTATAAGTCTATGAGGAGTTTGATATTTACATAGAAAGTCGACCCCTAAAAATGAAGTTCTTCGACTGAATACTTTGGTATTTCTGAAGACTTTCTAGAGACTTTGAAAGTGTAGAAATTGGTGTGACCTAGAAGACTTGGTATTCATTTGAGGAACATGAAGCGTGAAGACTTTTGTTTTTGTAGTTTCATTTTCTCTTTCTTGAGTCATAGGAAACACCGTACTGTTAAAGGGGGTCGAGGAAATACTAAGGAAAAATTTCCATGTGATGCTCAACTCAAAATCCTACACCTACCAATCCCGTCGAGTGAAGTCATTGGAAATCTCATACAGTTCAGTCATATTCTTCAGTGACAGAGACGAAGTTCTTCTGGTCTCTGAGGAATTTGTTCTGACTGAGGAGTTAGGAATTCGCCAGTGCGGATTGCCTACACAGTGAGGAACATGATAGCCCTGAGGAATTTGATACTCAAATTTCCGACCGTTGCTGTGCTATGCGCCAGCTGTCCCAAAATATCTACCCACCTAACGGTCATATCATTGAAGGGCATTTATGTCTTATCATTTCGGGCTGGTCCCTAGGCTATAAATAGCCGCCCCCTACGACCACTAGCTGGTTGGCTGCTCCGAGAGAAACTGACACTTGTCATTTGAGAGCATCCCATCCTCCGAGGACTTTGAGCGAAAATCATCAAGTGAGGAAAACCCCACACCCAAACACCTACAAACCCAAAGTGATTGAGCATCACTGAATAGTTTGATCATGCGTGGATCCGACACGTGTTACCTTTGAAGACTGTGCTTCTTCCAAACGGTTAGGCGTCATGGTCTAGAGCATCCAAGAGGAAATTGTGGATCGCCGAGTGACCGAGTTTGTGAGGGTTTGGAAGTCACCTGAAGACTTACCACGAGTGATTGGACGTGGTCTGTGTGACCCTAGTTCAAGGAGAATACGGTGAGGACTGGGTGTCCGGGACTGTGTGTCCTCAGGTTTAAATACCTAGCCGCTCCAACCAGATGTACAACTGAGACAGCAGTTGGAACTGGTCTACCAAATCATTGTCTTCACCGAGCTTACTAGTTCTATTCCCTCAACTCTTTCATTTCCTCATAACTGTGGTGTGCACTTGTTCATATCTGTGTTTGAAGACTTTGACTGAAGACATTCTCAATTTCCTCAGTTCAATTTCCTCAGTCTGTTTGTCTTCATCCTGTGTTATCCTGTGTTTACGCTTTCTGTACTCTGTGCTTGCTTTCATTTCATCATGATGACTATGCTTGTGCTCTGCTATGCATACTTTTGAGTACTTATTCCGCTGCAAGTAGTTCTTTGCCAAGGAATTTCCTCACCCACAAATTCCTCAGTGAAGAATTCATAAAAATTGCATATTCACCCCCCCTCTAGTTGATATAACGCACTTTCATGCTGCTAACCTAGCAAAGTGTGTTACTTCTGATGGATTCAAGCTTTTAGTACTGAAAACCCATGATTGCCACATCCTCCTCCAAAGGATTTTACCGGCGGGGCTCCGAGGAATCATGGACAAGGATATATATGAAGCGGTTGCTGAGCTGGGAAATTTCTTTAGAGAACTGTGCTGCAAAACACTCAAGTTAACTGTCCTAGAAATACTTGAAAAAGAAATCCCAATTATTCTTTGCAAGCTCGAGAAGATTTTTCCCGCCAGCTTTCTTCACCGTGATGGTCCATTAGGCGGTGCACTTACCAAAAGAGGCAATGCTTAGAGGCCCTGTGCAATACGGTTGGATATACCCAATCGAAAGAAGGCTGCTTACTTGTAAGCGTTATGTGCGAAACACGGCAAGACCTGAAGGTTCTATTGCTGAAGCATATGTCATTGACAAGTGCTTGACTTTTTGCTCTAGATACTTTGGCGATGTGGAAACAAGATGGAACCAGCCGGGCAGAAATAGAGAGCGGTCTGATTCACAAAGTGGTAATGTCTCTGTTTTCAACCATGGTGTGAACTTTCTTGGAGCCTCACAATACTTGGAGGGTGGTGATGAGTATGACAAGATGGTTTGGTATGTGCTCAGCAATTGCGTAGAGGTTCTACCATATATCGAGTACGTTATATCTTGTGCACTCATTATATATATATATATATATATATATATATATATATATATATATTGCATGGGTTGGCACCAGCCTAATGTTTTATTTCACATGTTTTGTTTGCATTGCAGGAAATGCAAGGAAGAGTTAAATCAGGAAGAAAGCAAGATCGATGTTGATAAAAGGGTTGCCAAGGGGTTTGCTAATTGGTTTAAGAATCATGTGAGATCTTTAGCCACATGTTTGATGTTTTCTGTGTTGTTCACCAACTGTTAAATACCATTGTTTGCTAAATGGTTTATTTGTGCAGATTGGAAAGTTGCATGAGGAGAAGAAGGTCAGTGATGATCTATTTGCTTTGGCATGCTTACCGGATAAGCGAGTGAGAGTGTATTCAGCATGCATTGCTGACAGTGCCCGGTTCCATACGGTTGACCGCGAGGAAAAATGGAAGACACAGAATAGTGGAATCGTCACTGAGGGGTCACATGATCGTGAGATCATTGACTTCTATGGTCAGTTGAGAAGCATCGTAGAGTTGCAGTACAACTCTAGTGGAGGCATTGCTACCTCTTGAGCACTACGTTGGTTTTCCCTTGAAGAGGAAAGGGTAATGCAGCAAAGTAGCGTAAGTATTTCCCTCAATTTTTGAGAACCAAGGTATCAATCCAGTAGGAGGCCACGCACGAGTCCCTCACACCTACACAAACAAATAAATCCTCGCAACCAACGCCATAAAGGGGTTGTCAATCCCTTCACGGTCACTTACGAGAGTGAGATCTGATAGATATGATAAGATAATATTTTTGGTATTTTTATGATAAAGATGCAAAGTAAAATAAAAGGCAATAAAAATAGCTAAGTGTTGGAAGATTAATATGATGGAAGATAGACCCTAGGGCCATAGGTTTCACTAGTGGCTTCTCTCAAGAGCATAAGTATTACGGTGGATGAACAAATTACTGTTGAGCAATTGACAGAATTGAGCATAGTTATGAGAATATCTAGGTTTGATCATGTATATAGGCATCACGTCCGAGACAAGTAGACCGACTCCTGCCTGCATCTACTACTATTACTCCACACATCGACTGCTATCCAGCATGCATCTAGAGTATTAAGTTCATAAGAACAGAGTAACGCTTTAAGTAAGATGACATGATGTAGAGGGATAAACTCATGCAATATGATATAAACCCCATCTTGTTATCCTCGATGGCAACAATACAATACGTGCCTTGCTGCCCCTACTGTCACTGGGAAAGGACACCGCAAGATTGAACCCAAAGCTAAGCACTTCTCCCATTGCAAGAAAGATCAATCTAGTAGGCCAAACCAAACTGATAATTCGAAGAGACTTGCAAAGATTACATCGCAATAGAAGATTCCATCGAATAGATATCCACAAGAGAGGGGGAGAACATTGTATTGAGATCCAAAAAAAGAGAAGAAGCCATCTAGCTAATAACTATGGACCCGAAGGTCTGAGGTAAACTACTCACACATCATCGGAGAGGCTATGGTGTTGATGTAGAAGCCCTCCGTGATCGATGCCCCCTCCGGCGGAGCTCCGGAAAAGGCCCCAAGATGGGATCTCACGTGTACAGAAGGTTGCGGCGGTGGAATTAGGTTTTTGGCTCCGTATCTGGTAGTTTGGGGGTACGTAGGTATATATAGCAGGAAGAACTACGTCGGTGGAGCAACATGGGGCCCACGAGGGTGGAGGGCACGCCCCCCTACCTCGTGCCCTCCTGGTTGATGTCTTGACGTAGGGTCCAAGTCCTCTTGATCACGTTCATTCCGAAAATCACGTTCCCGAAGGTTTCATTCCGTTTGGACTCCGTTTGATATTCTTTTTTCCTGCGAAACTCTGAAATAGGCAAAAAAACAGCAATTCTGGGTTGGGCCTCCGGTTAATAGGTTAGTCCCAAAAATAATATAAAAGTGTATAATAAAGCCCATTAATGTCCAAAACAGAATATAATATAGCATGGAACAATCAAAAATTATAGATACGTTGGAGATGTATCAAGCATCCCCAAGCTTAATTCCTGCTCGTCCTCAAGTAGGTAAATAATAAAAACAGAATTTTTCATGTGGAATGCTACTTGGCATAATTTCAATGTAATTCTCCTAATTGTGGTATGAATATTCAGATCCAAAAGATTCAAGATAAAGGTTTAATATTGACATAAAAGTAATAATACTTCAAGCATACTAACTAAGCAATTATGTCCTCTCAAAATAACATGGCCAAAGAAAGTTCATCCCTACAAAATCATATAGTTTAGTCATGCTCCATTTTCGTCACAAAAGAATGCTCTTGTAACATCCCAAATTTTCAATTTGGAATGTTATACATTAGATCATCATTGCATATCATATTTTATTGCATTTTGGTTTGATCCTAGAAATTCTACGCAACTCAAGGACCCACGGAGAGAGTTGGGAATTTCGTTATTTTCATATTTGAGTTTCTCAAATTTTTGAAAAAAGGATCGTTTGATTTTAATTATTTTCTCTTCAAATATTTCTTTTATAAAAATAAAAGAGAGAGGATAAAATGACTTCCTCAAAATAAAGAAATATTGGAGATTTAAAATTAAAATCAAATAAGATTTTTATTCGGAGTTTTATCGCTATTTTATTTGAATTAGGAAAAATATGCATTTTTTGAAATTGCATTAGACTCCCAAATAAGTGTTCACCTTGTAAGGCTTATTTTTGGAGTCCGTTTAGTATTTCTTTTCTTTCTTTTTCTGCACTTCGGAATTATTTAAAAAACAGGAAACCGACTCCGGGCCGTACCCGAGCGGGACTCCACCCGGGGGAGCTTTATAAGCCGCAGCTCCGAGCCGCCCCAAGGCCGAGGCGCAGTCGCCAGCCCACCCACGCCCGACGCCCAAACCCTTGCCGTCGCCCGCCGCCGTTG